>NW_021639907.1:47685-50341 GCF_002087225.1 Trypanosoma theileri
GTTGATTATTGTACAGTCTCTTTGTTTTGCTGATTGTCTGTGGTATTGTTTTTGTATGTTGCCAGGCGTACACTGTGTTTTTGGTGTATTTTGGTATTCGAACTGCCTGGTAATGGTTTTATTATAATGAGAATACAGACACACTTTGTTTGTGTATGAATACCGAGTAAGATATTGGAGTGTCTGTGTAGAGACGTTTATTCAATATTGTTTTGATACCATTTGTTTTCCACTTCTTCTAAATTCAAGGTGTTGTTTCAATATCTGTGTAACTCTGGGTGTGTTTTGTTGTGCGAGAGTGGTTTACTGTTGTTCCCTCATTGGGTTGTGTTTGATTGCTGTTGTGTTGTGTACTGTCTGCAGTGTGTGTTAAATGTGCGTCTCTTTCGCTTCCTTTTCCTCTTCCTTGTTACCATAGACCCAAGCAAACCACAGTAACAATCATGACAACGATGTTCGTCCAACTGCGCCGTGTGGTGTACCTATTGGTGCTCCTGCAATGTGTGTGTGTGGCATATGCGGTGGGTGGGCCGGCAGATCCCGAAGAGAAGGAGGAGGTGAATTGCACGGACGAAAAGGTTCTAAAAGATTTGAAAGATCTTGCGGACTACAGCTCAGACCACTACAAGAAGTTGATAGAACAGGCGGGACATTCGCTGGGGGCTGCTGAAAAGTGTCTGCAGACATGGAGGTATGACGTGAGTGTCTGTAACGAAAGTATCACTCGTATTGGAGACGTCGTGAACACAACTGTCCATTTTCTTTATGGTGTGAGGAAGTTCAAGAAACTTGAAGTGAAGAGTCTGAAAAAGGAGCAAAGCAGTTGGGTGGGTCTACTTTCTCGGGTTGTGGGTGTGGAATTGCCGGACCCACAGCCGATAGAGTGCGGAGACCCGAGGATCAAGGAATTCATGGATAATATTAGTAACAAGGTTGGGGAATTCAATGCGAGTGTCGAAAAGGTGGCGGAGCTGGTTAAGAATGCTCGTTCCAGTCGATATATATGTACGCCATACCGTCAGGGTTTGGAATTTGAGAGGGGGAAATGGAAGGACGCGGGCGTCGACTGGTTTTTGGACATTGCGAAAAAGAACTCCAGCGTGGTCTGCATGGATAATGCGACGAGGGAGGGAGTCGCAACGGTCGTTACGGAATACAATAAAATCGTTACCGCCCTGGATGACATCAGTAACGCCAGCGCCGGAACGCAAGTCTGCAGGTTGAATGCCGGGGTGGATTGGGGTGAGGATTTTGGAAGGTTATTGGGGGATTTAAGAACCGAATGTCAGGACACCCCTGGGCAAAAGTCGCTGCCAGAAGTGAAGAAGGGAGTTGTGCAAGAGAAGAATTTGAGGGAGTATTTGAAGTCGGACACCACATCCACCACTTCCTCCCGTTCAGGGACCACTGAAACGAGTGGCAAGGCAGAGTACATCAAGGATTTTGATGAGAGGACGGAGAAAGCGAAGCAGAGAAAGATTGAGGAGGATAGGAGGAGGGATGCAGAAGAGGAGGCAAGAAAACGGGAGGAGGCTAAAAGGGTTGCAGATGAAAGGGCGAGAAAAGAGGAGGAGGCGAAAAGGGTTGCAGATGAAAGGGCGAGGAAAGAGGAGGAGGCGAAAAGGGTTGCAGACGAAAGGGCGAGAAAAGAGGAGGAGGCGAAAAGAAATGCAGAAGAAAAGGCAAGAAAAGAGGAGGAGGCGAAAAGAGCCGCAGAAATGGCGGCTAGGGAAGAAGAGGCGAAACGGGAGAAAAAAACCAGGAAGAAAGACGGTAGCAGCAGTCCTGCATTGGCACACAGTTCCTTGATTCTTCTTGTACTGTTTGTGTTGGGCTGCACTCTCGTATGCTGATCGGTGATTCCATGACACAGTTGCACAGCAAAGCTTTGTTTGAGTGGATATGGATACATTGTAAGGGCACTGTTCTTTTTATTGGATTTTAATGTTTCTTTTTTTTTCTTCCGGTTTGATGAATCTCTTGTTTGCATTTTTTTACTGAACACATCTATTAGACTCCCTATGACACTCATCACATGACAAACCATCATTTTGTGAGGGGACTGTCCTCTTTGTTTGTTGGCATTATTATCTGGGCTCTGTTTTGCCGCCGTTCACTGTGTCCTCCTGGTGATGTGTGTGTGTGTTCCGTGATATTAATAACTATTGCTTTTACCCATGGGAATGGAATACAATCCCAATGTGTTTTAATTGCTGTGATTGAAATGTGAAGAATGGCAGGAGGTTCGAGACACACAAACACACACACTACCAACCCTCCTTCTCCTTTTCTTTTTGTGTGTGTGGACTGTCATCATGTGTGCATCATTCCTACTGCTCGCTCTGTACGAAAGACACACCTATTGCTGGGAGTTGTGTTCTTGCCTCCCAAACATATTCACATGGTGATCATGGCTTTCTTTTTGTTTGTTTTTATTTTATTGTTTTTCCCTTGTGTGTGTGTTTCATTATAATTTCATTGCACGTTATGTGCAGTTGTGTTTTTCTCTTTTGCATTCCTGATACACCTTGTGTGTCTTGTGTGTTCATTTTTATGGAATGATTCTTTTTTTTCATTATATACAAACTGCTGCACGGACTTCAAGAATAAAGATATGGGAACGGTATGTTCAATACACAATGATTTTCCGTTGTTA
>NW_021639907.1:51126-55839 GCF_002087225.1 Trypanosoma theileri
ATGCTCAGGGACTTTGAACTTGAGAGAAAAAGAAGAGTGAGGATGAGGAAAAAAAAGGATGAAACCCGGCAACCAGTCTGCGTGCGTAATGCTCGAGGCTCGTTGTCGGGTTTTGCCCTTTTCTTTTTTTTTTTATTCCTCACCCGAAGAAGGAGGAGGAGGAGAACACGACCCCACAACCCAAGGCGGGCGGCCAACTTGTCACAGCGTCTTGTGCGCAACAAGAAGAGAGAGAGGTGGGGGGTGGCTCCCTGGGGTGTTTCACTTATAAAATGAGTGGGGTTGGGAATAGTGGAAAACTCTTGGCTTTCCCTACTTCAACGCTGGGTAAGATGGGTTTGAAGGGTATTCCGCAAAGATGACCCTTCCCCGTTCCCCTCATGACATGGTGTGGCCATCCAACCGCACCTTTTACTCGGTGGCACGCGGCACCATGAACAAAGAACATGAGGGTGAGCCCTTCCTTCCCCATGATGAAGGCAAATTCTGCTATGGTGGTGTTAAGGCGTTTCGCTACTGCCATGTGTAGTGTGAAAAGGAGACCCATGGGAAATGCAGAAAAGGGGTGAAATCTATACAGAACGTTTCCTCCCACAAGTATTTGGTTTATAAGGAGATTCCCAACAATGTATGGAGTACGTTTACTTTCCCCGAATATATTCAAGTGTTTGACCATGACGCCAAGATAAGTTAGCACCCGATCACCAAGGTTTTTTTTTTTAATGACAATCTGTTGGAATATTTCAATCTGCAAAGAAAGAAGAAAAGAAAAAGATTGCCACACTGACGTCGGCTTCTGCCTTAAGCAACGCTGTTGCAAACAAAAGCGTTTGTGTGTCATTATTTGGTGTAGGAAGATTGATTAATAAACGATCATGCCCATATTTACCAACAGAATCCTCCATGGCGTTCTTCGGGGCAGTGTTTGTGGGTGCGTGCGGGGTTCCCCATTACCTGGGTTGTTGATGTTACCGTTGCTTCCCCCGGACCAAAAACTTCGAATTGAAGAAATAGTGGCGATAGAAAACGCCATGTTATCTTATTGAGAAGCAAGAAATGTGAGGATAAAAAAAAAACATTTTACCAGCAAATAACCCCTTTGAGTGCATAAGGCGTCGTAGGTGCTGGTGATGGTGTTCTTTCACTGTGCCTCACGCGTTTTCTGCACAAAAGAAAGATATTACCACAGAGCGGCGGAATCATTGAGTTCAATATTTATATTAACACAGGAAACAAAACCATAAAACTAGACTTTTGAATGATTCTGTGACCAATAAGAGTGACATTATGTATTTTTTTAATTACATTTATAAGTTCCATGGGGTTTGCGAGGGGTGGGAATTGTACAGAGACAGATCCTTGTTAATGAGGGCTGCCTCCAACGCGGTGCCAAGGTGGAGTAGATGAATTTATTTAGGGAAACCAAATGCACTCACTAAATGTTTGAAGTGGGTGGTCTTCCTAAAAAAACCAAATTCTTTTTATTTTTTTTTAACACATGTGTTTTTCGGAATGGCCTTCCCTTGGCGGCGTTTGGCCATCAAAAGTTGGAGCCAATGCCCATTATCCCTTATTCTTTCGAGGGAAGTCATGGGTCAGTAAATTCTCTTCTTGAGAGTTTACGGGTTCATAAGTTGCAAATCTCATACAGCACCGGGGCTGGCAGAGTCGTACTGGGAGAAAACTTTATCCAAGAGGGTCCTGGGGCGCGAATCAGTGTGCCATCAGCAGCAGTTTTTTTATATATTTCACTTTTGTGTTAATGCTGCTAAAAAAAGGAGTGGCAGGGACCCTAAAGATAGTAACAATTATATCCTCCAGTGGTGAAAATTAGATTTGGCCGCTGAGGGGGCTCAGAGAGGCGAAAAAATCCATGTTCTGCCACCTACGAGATCCATTATAATTTCATTACCAATGCGTACTCCCCATGCCCAACGGTAGTGAAAAAATAATATAAAAACAAATTGTATTTATGTATATTTATGTATTATTCTTGATGGTCCGTTCCATTGGAGTAGCATCCATAAATCCACGAATAACAAAAAGGAAAACGTGGTGGTGTGGTGTGGGGTCCCTTTTGGGGAGAGAGTGAGAGAGAGATAGAGAAAGTAGGGGATATGTTTGATCGTACCCTCCTAATTCACACCATGGAGTAAAGGGACGTGAGTGATTGGTGGGTGTTTTTTTTTTGCTGATAATGTTGTGGGAGAAGGGCCGAATTGGCATTCTGAGGGAAAAATAAAATAATAGTAATAAGGATAAATAAAGAGGTAATATGTGTGTGAGAGAGTAATTGTGTGTTGTTTCTGTTTGTAAAGAGTGGCATGGTATTACAGTGATGTATGCAGTCATTTTTGTTATGGTTGTGAGTGAGTGGGTTTTAGATTCCAATTGTGGTGTTGGTATAAATATTATGGTGATGCATTGGATTCTTTCTTTCTCTTGTTGTTTTGTGATGTTGTTGCTGTTTGATGTGTGGGGCGAACTGTTTTTTTTTTATGTCCTTGTTTTCGGGTCGCGTGGTTGTCGTAGAGTTGTAGGAACGTTGCGTATTACTGCGAAAGGGAAATTGTTCCCTTATTGGTGTCCATTGTTTTATAGTGTGTCGGTTTTTGTTTTTGTTTTCCTTCCTAGCGGTGGGAGTTGGTCAGAGAGTTGCGTGTTTGCTGTTGCCCTAACTGTTGATATCTCATTGGGTTGTGTTTGATTGCTTTTGTGATGTGTATTCTCTCTCTCTCTCTCTCTCTTTGGTGTTGCTCTGCACCCCGTCTGCCGTGTGTGTTAAATGTGCGTCTCTTCTTTTCCTCCTTTTCCTCTTCTTCCTTGTTGTCACAGACCCGGGCAACTCACAGTGACAATCATGACAACGATGTTCATCCAACTGCGCCGTGTCGTGTACCTGTTGGTTCTTCTGCACTTCTGTACGTGTGTGGGTTTCGCTGACGACGACGATAAAAAAAAAAATGGTGAAAAGCATGCGGAAAAAATGGTGGATTGGTTGAACAAAGTTGATGTACAATATCCCGGGGCAAAAACTTGTCAGAGAGTGGGAGACAGCAACAATGAGAAGTACGCGGAAATAGCTACGAAGGTCTGGAAAGTTGCCGACGATTTGAAACAAAGTGCCGATAAGGCGAGGAAACTTGTGAAAGAACTGAATGAGAGTGATGAGGGTCGGCATGGAGATATTGCACGTCAACTGAATGAACACGTGGATGTGGTGACCACAAGAGTGGAGGAAAGCAAGGAAGTTATTGCCGCAGCACGAGAAGCACGTGAGGAAGCGAGGGTGTTGGTTGGTTGTACGGTTTTCCTTGGCAACTTGCAGGATCTGAGATCGGAGAACAAAAAGGAGGCTCTAAAGTACTGGACGCGAGAACTCGAGGAAAAAAACAAGGAGTTAAAGTTGCTGGAATGGGGAGATCTTATTAACAGGACCAGAGCCAAGGAAGCGGAGGTGGATATGCTCGTGCAAAACCTTACGTTCAGCATAAGCCGCAGTAGAGGTATCTCGAACGAAGTAGCGCAAAGTTTGGCAAAAGCGGTGGCCGCAGCGGAAGAGGCGGTGGACCGGTTCGAGAAGGTGAAGGAAAATGTCAACGTCTCAAATACAAGAGGAGATTATGGACCAAAGGTGGAAAAACTAAAGAACGAGATGAACACCACAATGGGAGTCAAAGAGAAGAAGATGATCCCAGACAAGGATCCATCAGTAAATCTAGTTAATGGCGGGGATATCACGACGAAAGAGGCGAAATGGAAAGATACGGTGGAATTGAATGTGGGGGCGAGTCCCGTCACCGGGGCGCTCGTTCGGGAACACCCGAAGAAAGGGAAGGACAGTACAATTGCGAAGGAATTAAACCGGGTATTGGAGGAGGAAAAGGAGAACTTGAAAAATAAAAAAATTGAAGAAAAGAAGGCTTTCGAGGAAATGAAACGGGCGGAGATAAGGCGGAAGGAAGAGGAGAGACGGGCCGAGGCGGAGAGGAAGAGAAGGGCGGAGGAAGAGAAGGCGAGACTGGAGAGGGAGAAACAGGAGAAAAAGGCGAGGGAAGAGAAGGCAAGGCAGGAAAGAGCCGAAGAAGAAAGGAAGAAACGGGAGAAACTCGCTGAAGAAGAAAAGGAAAGAAAGGCAAAGGAAGATGCGGAAAGGGCGAAAAATGCCAAAAAGAAGAAAGACAACAGTGTCCGTCTTGCATTGATGCACAGTCCCTTATTGTTGCTTCTGCTTTGTTTCTTGGGTTGCACTGTCGTGTGCTGATCGGTGTTTCCATGATACAGTTGCACAGTTAACCTTTGTTTGAGTGGATACATTGTAAGGAAACTGTTCTTTTTGGTTGGATATTCGTTTCTTTCTTCTCTTCCAGCACGATAAATCTTTTGTTTGCATTTTTTACTGAACACATCTATTGGACTCCCTATGGCACTCAACACATGACAAACCATCATTATGTGAGGGGAGTCTCCTCTTTGTTTGTTCGCATTATTATCTGGCTTCTGTTTTGCCGCCATTCACTGTTTCTTCCTGGTGATTTGTGTGTGTGTTCCGTGATATTAATAACTATTGCTTTTACCCATGGGAATGGAATACAATCCCAATGTGTTTTAATTGCTGTGATTGAAATGTGAAGAATGGCAGGAGGTTCGAGACACACAAACACACACACTACCAACCCTCCTTCTCCTTTTCTTTTTGTGTGTGTGGACTGT
>NW_021639907.1:56488-57410 GCF_002087225.1 Trypanosoma theileri
CCCACGTAATGAAAACACATTTCTTTGTTCTCACCTTCTCTCCCGGTGGTGTCACTCACGGCATTGCCACGAACATATTTGTGCCCTTGTTTGTTGTGTGGCTTGCTTGAGTGACTGCAACCTGCAGAGAAGGACTGAGACTGTTCCTCTTCGGCTTCACGTAATGGGTCTGTTTTTTTTTTCTTTTTTGGGATTGAGT
Source organism: Trypanosoma theileri (assembly GCF_002087225.1). Classification (NCBI taxonomy): domain Eukaryota; phylum Euglenozoa; class Kinetoplastea; order Trypanosomatida; family Trypanosomatidae; genus Trypanosoma; species Trypanosoma theileri. Next base: position 56,688 of record NW_021639907.1, read on the forward strand.
TAATGTGCTGGTGTGGGTGAATGTTTTTCTCTGATGAGAGTGGCACCTGTGATTATTGTACTGTGAGTGCCTTATGTGCTGTTGGTATCCTGTTGTTGTTCTTTTCTTGTGTTTTTCTGTTCCTCTCTGTAGGTGTGTGACTTAGTGTACATTTTAGGGAATGCCGTAGTGCCTCTCTGATATGAGCATGTGAGACTGTCATTATGTGTGTGTGTACAATGTGAGTGGGAAGGATACCGTTGTGTTGCTGGACCACTCCACTGCGGCCTCTGTGGGGTTTGTGTGTGCGCGACTGGAGAGGCGGTGTGGCTCCTTGGCGCTGGTCCACTGCCCTGCGGTGCGATTGGGGCCAAGCGCATGAATGGGGTAATGAGAATCCCTCTGTCCTGAGTTACTATCTAGCGAAACGCCAGTCAAGTGGAATGGACCTGAAGGGCTGGGCAGGGAGAGAAAAGATCCTGTTGAGTTTCACTCGAGTCTGGCTCTGGACTGGCTGGTCGGTGGCATGTACTTGGTACTGTCATCACTTTATAATTTGGTTCACATAATTTATATATGTGTACTAGTGTGAGATTGTGAAGTAGGATCTCGCAGGTATCGTGAGGGAAGTATGGGGTAGTACGAGAGGAACTCCCATGCCGTGCCTCTGGTTTCTGGAGTTTGTCGAACGGCAAGGGCTCCGACGCTATCGCACGGTGGTTCTCGGCTGAACGCCTCTAAGCC
>NW_021639907.1:59011-59218 GCF_002087225.1 Trypanosoma theileri
GTTTTTCTTTGCCTATGATTTCTTTTTATTTTTTATCTCGAAAGGTAACCGCATTGGGAGGTAGCGGATGGGGTGATTTTCTTTTTCTTTTTCCGTCCTATCCACCTTCACCACCCTCCACGTGGAGGAGTCCAGTAGTGACGGGACACCCCAAAAAAGACTGCTACTTTTTAAGTAATCAACAGAATTGTGTATCATGGATTAGTT
>NW_021639907.1:60071-60436 GCF_002087225.1 Trypanosoma theileri
ACTCGTGCGAGTAACGTTTCTCGTGTGGTGGACCCTACAGTCATTGTAAAAGGGAACAAGATTTACGTTCTTGTGGCAAGATACAACAAGTCGACCAATAACTGGAATCAGCACCCCGATGGCAAGGATTGGGAGCCTGTGCTTTCTGTTGGTGAGGTTAAGAAGACAAACATCAATGGTAAGGTGAACGCAACGATTACATGGACCGATCCTGTCTCACTAAAATCTATTTTCCCCAAAGAGATTGAAGGAGGGCCATTAAAAGAATTCCTTGGCGGTGTAGGGGTTTCTATTGTAACAACGAACGGTACTCTTGTGTTCCCAGTCCAGGCAATGAGTTCAATTAGGAGGACCACTGCAATGCT
>NW_021639907.1:61556-62220 GCF_002087225.1 Trypanosoma theileri
AAGCCAAACATACGCTTCTCTCGAGGACATTGATGTGTCGGAATGAACTGAATGTAATTATAATACCCAAATTGATTGCAGAAAGATCAATTGGCTTTTACATTCAATTCGATATGTTCTTGGAACCATATTCTCTTTTTTTTACTAATTAAATTGTATTTTTATTTACTTGTTCTCTCGTTTTTTTTTTATTGGATGGTGTCTCTTTGAAGAGAATATGTGTTTGCTAGTGGTCTATTCTTTTGTGGGTTAGAGTGTGTTGTTTTCATTTTTCTTTCACTTTATTGTTTTTTTGCTTTTTGCAGGCGCGAAGAGTTGCCGGCTGAACACCTAGGAGGAGTTTGGGTTTTTGGTTGTTTCTCTTTATTAGTGTTTTATTATAGTTTANAAGCCAAACATACGCTTCTCTCGAGGACATTGATGTGTCGGAATGAACTGAATGTAATTATAATACCCAAATTGATTGCAGAAAGATCAATTGGCGTATACATTCAAGTTGGTATGATCTTGGAACCATATTCTCTTTTTTTTACTAATTAAATTGTAGTTTTATTTACTTGTTCTCTCGTTTTTTTTTTATTGGATGGTGTCTCTTTGGAAAGAATATGTGTTTACTAGTGGTCTATTCTTTTGTGGGTTATTGTGTGTTGTTTTCATTTTTCTT
>NW_021639907.1:63510-63895 GCF_002087225.1 Trypanosoma theileri
GTGCTTCCTTTACACACGGAGGTTAGTTTGAGTGATTGTTTCGCTACAGTAGTTATAACCTATTTTCTTTTCTTTTTCTGTCCTTCTCTTTGGATTGCGATTTCACATGTGTATTTCTTCAGTTGTTGTTACTGTGTGGCTGTTGGGGATGTTCAGTTACGCGTGGGTTTAGTTTATTGGCCTCAGTGAAGGAAAAAGTGAAAGATACATCTTGAAAAGAAAAAAAAAAATCGGGGAAAACATGGGAAAGTAACAACTATCTGGGGCATGAATTCACATGCTATACATACCTCTGAACATTTGACAGTTATCTCTATTTGTGTGTGTGTGTTGTTGTTATTTTCTTTCTCTTTTCAATCCTGCTTGATTGGATCTTTTTCTTTTT
>NW_021639907.1:64705-65042 GCF_002087225.1 Trypanosoma theileri
TGACGGGTCGTGTTTACGTTCCCAATGACTATTCTGGAGTTGCCCTCTTCTCCTCTAATATAAACTCAACGGTCTTGGCCAGCGTCTCTTTCTACGAGATGGGCACTGTACATGAATCGAGTGCAGGACCAACTGAGGGTTCAGATGCGGGTTCAAATGAGAGTTCGCATAAGGGTCCAAAAAAGGGTGGGGATGCATCGTGGCATACAGCAGGATCACACCTTCTTAAAGTAATGCTTTTCGCAATTACTCTTCACACCGTATTGCCGCTGCTTCTTTTTTGAAGTGTGAATGTGTAAAAAAAAAATATATATATATATATATATATATATATATA
>NW_021639907.1:66007-66185 GCF_002087225.1 Trypanosoma theileri
TGTCCAAGTTCAAATTTTAAAGTGGGGGTCTCTGGCGCCCATTTGTTTCCAATAAAATAAAACAAAAAAGAGGGAGTATTTATTTGAGCAGACGCTTCCGTTACACACCTGGGGTCTCGCCCAAATGATTGCGCTGCCCTCTGAACCCACCCCCAAGGGTTACACCCTTCATTTGCGG
>NW_021639908.1:0-259 GCF_002087225.1 Trypanosoma theileri
CAAGATTCCATTTTGAATACAAAAGATAAAAAGATATGATACACTGATTAATAGAAGTTAGAACTCTTTTATCTGCAAAAAAAAGAAAAAAAAAAGAATGAATGGCAAAAAAAGAGATTTCACCAGCGAAAACAAAGAAAAAACCCAAACCAAATTTGAAAAACAAAAAAACTACATAATAAAGTACATTAACAATTCATTTCAAGTGATTTTTTCTTTCGTTTATACGATTTAGGTGATGGCGTGGTGTCGTTCCAAA
>NW_021639908.1:1529-1991 GCF_002087225.1 Trypanosoma theileri
CACCTTATAAGGGATAGCAGACACAGTCCATCTCAATATATAGATAGTGAAGTACATTAAAATCATTCAAATACCAATATGTGATTCAAACGGCAGTAACCAAAACCGCACAAGAATCGAAATGTGCAGCATTATCCCCTCCAGGTTGCCCAAACACAAAATGTCTACGTTAATTGCAAGTAACCATCACAGAGAAAGCAAAGCCTGTANGAATGGGGATAATTCACGAAACCCTCTCTCCAACACCGAAATAGAAAAATAAAACATCAACGCTATTCACATCAGATAAACAATAGTGCTTACGCGCGAGTGAAGTCCTTTACTCCTCCACTACTGACACCCACCAAGAAGGGGAAAAAAAAACATCGCACCCTAAAGTACCATGGGAACTAGCGTGCCAAAAAAAAAAAAAAACAGTTAAAAATGGAATATTTCATTCCTACACAAAAAGAAGAAGAACTA
>NW_021639908.1:3713-4181 GCF_002087225.1 Trypanosoma theileri
AGATCCCCAACAAGAAAATATAGTCATACTTAAGGAGTTAAAACAAAATATATGAAGTATACAGATTACAATATATATTATATGTATATAAATAGGTAGAACGATGGGAAGCAATGACATAATTCCAATATCCAAGTATAATCAAACATACAGTGTATACTATAGTGTTATAGCAAATGACAACGTGTTCTCATGCCAAAAAAACAAAACGACCACCAGAAAGAAAAAAATATCAAATGGGAAATATGCAGCTATAAATACTTCATCTTCTGGAAAACAGTAAAACAGCAAAAGAAAATACACAATACTCGGAGGAAAAAATACACAGCGCCATGAAGTGAACATCAGCTATGTCTACAGTTAAACGAACGAAGAATAGAAGCACATGTAGATCACCTTAATGAGAAAAAAAACTCCAACCAGGGCTTATGTAACGCCGTATAGAAACGGAAATCAAGTAAACAAACA
>NW_021639908.1:4740-5193 GCF_002087225.1 Trypanosoma theileri
ACCACAAGAGTAACGCAGAACACACATACATACTCGAAATCACAATCCTCTAAAATAGATACAGTGCCAGAACAATGTAAGCGTTACGTTTTGCTTTATGTGAAAGTTATAGAACAAATAAAAAAAAATAATTTATCGTCTTGAATCCTACACTCTTTCCAATTCATATATACATCCTGAAAGTGATACCACTGATTTTCCAAAAAAAAAAATAAATAAATAAATAAATAACAGAACTGACAAAATGGAAGTACTGAAAAACCTTTTTAGCCCGCCCCCTGCTCGATGCGGTGAAGGTTTGGGTACGGTTATTTCTCAGAGACTTACGCTTGACAGACTGTGACAATGGAAAAAATAAATAATGTTTCAGACGTCAAATACCTTACCCCAGAGCAATTGACCATTGGCATAAGACGTGATAATCCTTTCGCACGTTTTCAAAAAAATCAAATA
>NW_021639908.1:6118-6203 GCF_002087225.1 Trypanosoma theileri
GACCGCATCAACGACACCAAGGAACGCAGGCTGTATTCTACCTTCACAGTAAGTGGAGTCCCATCTGTCATTCATAGACGAAACC
>NW_021639908.1:6846-7047 GCF_002087225.1 Trypanosoma theileri
ACAGTAAAGATCATCATAAAATGATCCGTACACCATGTCATCCTGTGCAACTACTTTCCCAAAAAAATAATCCTGCATGGATCGATAAGTTACTTTAAATAAGTCATACAGTACTGTATCTACGACTTTGGTACTCGCAAATGCTCTTAACGACAAAGGAGTCCTTTTCGTTACATTCGTCACAGCAGCGTGGAACTTCCG
>NW_021639908.1:7988-8422 GCF_002087225.1 Trypanosoma theileri
TGTTAGAACAACATGAGCGTCTGCCATAGTTGAATAAAAAGGTATAAACTGAAATATATCAGACAATGTGGCAGAGGTGTACCCATCAAATGCGGCGCCTGTACCTATTACAACGTCATGAAAGGTATTCAGTGAAAGACTACTGTCCTTCATAACAACAGCAACTTCAACTAATGTTGACCTCAGCTTCTTCTTCACACTGTAGCATTCTCCCAGATCAAGATGTAGGTCGCCACCAAAAACCTTCTCTGCACGAAAGTCCTTCACGAAACGCTTCATGTGGACAGTTCGCCCGCCCTGGTTGCAGTGGCACACAGCCCCACGATATGCAGAAGCAGCACTGCAGTCACCACCGTAGTCACCAATCACAAGGTCATCAATCAAATACCGACGCTGGTCAAACAGTGATGCAGCAAACGATGCCCTGTCCTTCA
>NW_021639908.1:10144-10527 GCF_002087225.1 Trypanosoma theileri
CTTTCTACAAAAAATATATATACATCCACAAAATGAAATAATACTTTTGATAATAAAAAAAATGAGGTAAACCCTTATCAATAATAAAAGCACTCTGGCAATCCTCATTGCTCAATCGTTCGAGTGACGTAAAACCACAAGAGTAACGCAGAACACACACGCATACTTCTGATAAATAATTGTCTAAAATAGATGTAATGCTAAAAAAAAACCTTAATTAATTTATGGAAAAAAAATGTAAACAACAATAGTATACTAAAATAAAAACGGGTTATACTGTGTTACATCCATCACAGTAACCTTCCTAGAAACAACGCTTGGCGAAAATGGTGATATCGGAATCCCATGTAGAGGAGCAGAGGTCCTCAACATACACAGTGCCA
>NW_021639908.1:11372-12027 GCF_002087225.1 Trypanosoma theileri
TCCTGTGCAACTACAGCCGTCTTGTAGAAATAGTTAGCTAACCCCGTACCAAATGCACCATGAACTCCAAAGAAAACCATCTCCAGCACTCTTGTATTCGCAAATGCTCTTAACGACAAAGGAGTCCTCTTCGTCTCTTTAATCACAGCAGCGTGGAACCTCCGTACGGTCTCGGACTCTGTCTTCTCATCGGCCCAGTGTGGCAGGTTCGTCGCAAACACAAGGCGGTCGGCACTCACACNATTGTCACGCGCACTGCGTCGGCGACACAGCAGCAACACAAGCACACCAACAAGCAGCAGGAGAAGAACAATAGCACCAATAATGATACCCATCAGCTCCTGTAGTGTGAGACCATCGTTGCTGGGTTCCACATACTTCATAGATGGGGTTACGGGTGGAAACAGCTCCGGCACAGTGGGGTCCAGCGCACGGGACATCGACCACACAGAAATACGTGTTGCTCCATAATTAACAGCACACTTTGCAGTATCAACAATACCCTGCTGAGCACATCCACTCCCATCATCAAACGATCCATACACCATGTCATCCAAAGTAATAATAGTACTTCTATAAAAGAAATCACTCAGGGTGTCCGCGTTCACAATATCCATCCGTGAAAGAACAGTCTGAAGCAAACTTACTGTGGCAA
>NW_021639908.1:13243-14579 GCF_002087225.1 Trypanosoma theileri
TTTTTCTTAGATACTCCTCCATATCCTTCTGGAAGCGCTGGATAGCAACGTACTGTGTGTCCTTCGCAAGTGGGTTCGTCCCCGAAGTAATCACTTGACCACTCACAAACGGAACACCTGCATCTACAGCTTCACGCCACACACTTAGAAGCATCTCTTGCACAGCAAGTGGGCCCAGCAGATATGCACCAGCAGTACGCTTGTCTGTCAGCATCCTCTTGATGAACTTCGCAGTGTCTTTGATAGGTGAACCAAACACAATAACAGCCTGTGGACGAGTGTCCGCAAACGCCTCCCAAGTAGCATTGAAAACAACATCGTCAGCAGGTTCACTGAGAGAGCTCTTCACTGTAAACACGCCACTGATATTTTGACCCAGAGTAAAAATAATTTCTCGTGCATGATTAAACTCGAGATCACCATAAGATACGTTCTGTAAATACATGAATCCTAACCGATGTACCCAGAGACTGTTCATAGCATATCGTATGAGCGCAAGCAGCTCTGAAGCAGGTTCCGCACGGGTAAAATAGAGATGAGGATTCCATTTCCTTAGTGTGCTAGAACCAGTGAATGGGGCGAAAGCCACAACACCATGACTCTCAATAGCAGGCAAGACGTGCTGAAGTGCAACATCACCAAATATTCCAGTTAAAACAAAAATACGATTGTCTTTTGAGAGATCATTAACCGCAAGATTGTACAAGTTGTCAACTGTTGCCTCCCTTTTCACAATTTCAACACGTATGCCATCAGTCACGGTGAAGTTATGGGACGAAAGCGAGGCTCTAAACCCAGCAACGAGAGCGGCAAAAAGCCTTCGTGTTGATAAAATATCAGTTCGATTAAAAAACAAAGCTTTTACAGTGCGGATAGCAGGTCCTGCATCCTGGCACAGTGCGCTGTGTGGGGTGTACACCAGCAGGTGGATGAGGCACAGCAGTGCAGTGAGGCACAGCAGCGGGCGGAAGTACGTGCGGCTGCAGCAGTATGCCACACCTGTGGCCTTGGGAGTGTGGAAGTGCATAGCTTGTGTCTTGAAACTGCAGGGAGAGTACAAAAATAAGAGAAGGGAATAGAATGCAAAGAGAAATGAGGCACAGGTTGTGTGGAGAGAGCACAGCAGAGCAAAACCCTGAGAGGGTGGTCATCCAGTCAAATCTAAGCGACTGCGCTCAGTAGTCCTCCGTTCGGCAACAATACGATCCAAGAAAAGCAGTGAAGAAATAATCATTAGGAGTGCAGTAATGAAATCAATATAAAAAGGTAAAGGTTTCAATGCTACAAAGCATGACCACCCTTAATAGTAGAAGACACAATGAGTCCAGATGAATAG
>NW_021639908.1:17066-20022 GCF_002087225.1 Trypanosoma theileri
GAGAGTTGGGTTGGAGCAACAGGGCCAAATATGACAATGACCGACAGAGTACGGGTCTCCGTGCGGGGCTGTTTGCAGCGCTCTAAGAAAAAAGAAAATGACACCAAACAGTATGCACATAAATACATTCTCTGGGGTCCAATACACGTTCGTGCACCCATTCTTCTCCCTCCCCAGCATTCTCCTGCCCCTGTGAGATGTGTTTCCAGGAGAGCAGCAGGTCAGAAAAACGAAACAAGAGAGAAGGGCTGGATGTGGCAAAGCACGTGCACAGAAGCGGAGAGTCAGAGAAAAAAAAATAAAGTTGCGACTGGAGGGGATGGGGGAAGTCTGTGACGGCATGCTTGCTATTAGTCTCGCTTCGACTGGGCATTGCGCTGGCTCTCGTACAGCCGCTGGAGCGATATTTGCTTCAACGGAACCCCAAGCACATGTCGTCCCTTATCCTTCAGGGCGTTCTTTTGCACAAAGACAGCCTGTACCACCTCGCGCTCACGACGACCAGGCTTGTGGTCAGGTACACCCCCGGAGGCACCGGCAGCATGAATATCGTACAGACTGTACCGCCGCATACCAAGACGTGTGAACACCACAAACAGCACAGAACACACAAATGCGCTGACGATAAGGAGAAAAAGTATGATGTAATCCAGATCCACCTGCGACATCTCCTTCTGCACGGCTGGGACGCAGAGAGACGCATCTTCCCCCGGCACCGTGTGGGAGCATGTATACTCGTTCTCGCCTCCATTGAGGAGGGCGGAGTAGCACATGCTGTCAAAGCAGAAGGTGCATTTATTTGCCGTGTCGTTGCTGCACACCTCGCACCCATCAAATGAGTATTGTCGGCAAGGGTCCAGCAGAACGTCGCAGTGAGGACCGCCCCACCCGGATGCCGTATCGCACCGGCACACACCGCACTCACAGTACCCACCGCGGAGATTGCAGCCCGTGCAGTCAAACGGCTCATCACACGACACCTCGCACTTCCTTCCACTGAACTGTTTGGGACAAACACAGCTCCCTGTCCCGTTCACTCCGTCGTCGCAGAACCCCTTGTTCTCACAGGCGCCGCACGGCAGGCATCTAGGGCCGTAATGGTCCACGGAGCACTGCTCGCAGAAATCCCCAGTAAACCCATCGTTACAGCTGCACTTATACGTGACGGAGTCACACACTCCGTTTCGGCCACAGTCGTTGCACTTACCCCTGGGATCAAATCGAATTCGCGTGCCAGTGCGCACCAGCGACAACGGAACGGCGATGGTGGCAGGGTCCTCCACACGGTGCCGAAAGAGCCCAACGAACGGCGACGGGAACGAAAAGAAGTCCACCACGGGGCCTGTGGGAATTCTGGCCGCAACAGGGAGACCATAGCGGAACTCGACTGCGCCGCTCGCATCCAGGTAGATCTGGTAATTAGAGGAACGAACGCGCGAAGCGATGGCTGTCGTGTTTGCCACTTCAATCACCAGCCCCAGGGGGCATCGCACATTCTTACAAAGCACATCGCCTTGCACGCGTTCGGGAAGCAGTGCGTATGTGACGGACGTTTTCGACACCCATTGCTCCGTCGCTACAAAAGGCATGATGGTAAAGCTGTAGTTGCCGTTAGGGCACATATTCCATATCGGCCCACACTCCTGCGACGCCGAAAACACAGATATAAGACCGGATGACAGAAGGTACGTCGTGTTCGTCACGTGGGATGTCTGGTTCACCGTATAAAAGGGAAAGTCAAACCCCATCTCAAGCCTCAACGCCTGAACGGATGTATTCAACAGTTCACGGCCACCCAAGGCACGGACGTCTACCAGTTCAGCACCCTGCTCCACTACAACATCGTAGTAGTCGTCATCCAGCGCCAAAGGCGGTGACTGCGTACGAAAGCTGATGTGCGGGCAACTTTTGTTAGCTAGTGCGGTCGCCACGCACATCTTCGTAGCCGCACACCACCCGCACGTTCCCTCCCTACCCAGACACACCGACTCATTCACGAGACTGCTGCAGTTGTCCATCACCGGCTCATACCGAACACCAGCAACACCACCAGTATGTGCCACCAAATCCACAACAACACGCTCCTCTCGCGAGAGCACAAGTCCAACAGAGGCATTGACCCCAGTGGGCGTATGTTTGTACCGCATCACAATAGTGCCATTCGTCCACACTTCCACCTGCGCCGTTAAGGTGTCATTCACGGATGTGGTTTGCGTCAGCGGCACATCCCGGTACTCCACAATCACATGATCGACACCTGCCTTACCTCCAGGTACAGAAAGAACACGAACACTCCACGACACCTGCGCCGCAGAGGGGTTTAGGTCCACAACATAAAGCCCAATCATCGGCCAGTCCCCACCCCCGCCATACACAGTGTCGCCGAACTGGTAATTCCCAAAGAGCGTGTTTAGCGCAACCTCTGTGCAGAAGAAGTCGCACATCGGCGACGGTGTCGGTGCAAGAAACCCATCTGATGACACGTACCATTCCACCGCATCACGACTGAAAAAAGGCGACGTGATATTGATCGCCTCAAAATAAGGTGCATCGTCGAATAACGAAACAAACGAACAGTTTCCATCACGAAAGGCGTCCTGGTTGAATTGCGCCCAGTGATCCGCAGGAAGCGCCGCAACGGCTGCCGCATCCACCGTCTCCACGTTGTACTGCACCACAGCCGCCTCGACACGCAAAAACACCACGGAGAAGAGCAAGAAGAACCAGAGCATATGTGCACCCCAGAGCGAGAAAAAGGGGGAAAAAATAGTAAAGCAGATTGCTACACTCCAGTAAGACTACCCCAATAGAAGCAAAACAGAAAGAAAGAGAAAACAAGCAAAGGTGCTTAAACCACACCTGCAAAAGTCGATCAACAGCAGATTCTACACATACACATGCACAAATGGAACAGCTCCCTCACAAACTCACACACACACGGACATCTTTGCCTATT
>NW_021639908.1:20498-20837 GCF_002087225.1 Trypanosoma theileri
ACCAATCACAGAAACAAAAGCACAGTGTCCGCACTCTCAGGCGTATGTAAAATACTGCCTGTGTGTCTGGACATTCTAGTGAACAGATTATATATGACCTGCTCGGGCAAAACCAACAACGCCCACAAAGTACATGATCCAATACAAATGGGTTATGTTACATAATATTGAAGAGCCCAATGGAAAAAAATTAATAGGTGCCTGAACTCCACTCCCCACACTGATGCAGTGCAGCACCCCACAGCTTCCTCGCACAGGAAGAGGGCACACGAACCAAGCACTCTCCGGCAGAGAATTACATGCATGAGGGGTGCCAATGATCGTGGATGCACAGATCGC
>NW_021639908.1:22208-22747 GCF_002087225.1 Trypanosoma theileri
ATTGTCACGCGCACTGCGTCGGCGACACAGCAGCAACACAAGCACACCAACAAGCAGCAAGAGAAGAGCCAAGGCACCAATAATGACACCCATCAGCTGCGGTAGTGTGAAACCATCGTTGCTGGGTTCCACATACAACATCGATGCGGTTACAGGTGGAAACAGCTCCGCTACAGTGGGGTTCAGCGCACGGGACATCGACCACACAGAAATATGTGTTGCTCCATAATTTAATGTACAATATTTACTGCTTGTAATACCAAGTACAGCACATTCAATTTCATCAGCAAATGATCCATACACCATGTCGTCTACAGTGACAACAATGTTTGTATAAAAGAATTGAAAAATTGAACGATCATTTATTACATCAACCCAAGAGAGAACAACTTTAATTAACTCCATCATAGCAAATGCCCTCAGTGACAGCGGTGTCCTCTTTTTCTCATCCTTCAGAGAAGCGTGGAACTTCCGTACGGTCTCGGACTCCGTCTTCTCATCGGCCCAGTGCGGCAGGTTCGTCGCAAACACAAGGCGGT
>NW_021639908.1:24217-25367 GCF_002087225.1 Trypanosoma theileri
AGCAGTACGCTTGTCTGTCAGCATCCTCATGATAAACTTCTCAGTATCTTTAATAGGTGCACCAAACACAATCACAGCTTGTGGGCGTGTGTCCGCAAACCTCTCCCATTCTGCATCAAAAACAGACTCTTCAGTACTCTTTTCGACAGTGGCGGCGATCGAAAAAACACTTCTCCCACTCCGCCTGGAACTCCGGGTCGTCTGGGCCCCACACTCCCTCGTTCCCGGCAGCGTGAACACACCACACAGCTCCCATCCAATGCCCCTCATCAAGTTGACGGCTGCAGCGTACTACCATCCCTGTAATAAACATCAGACAAATACATGAAGCCCAGACGACGAACACGCAAGTGCGCAGTAGCGTACCACACGTGAGCGTATAGGCCGGGCAGACATGGGGTCTGTGCGGAGAAAGTAACAATGCGACTCCCAATACCGCACTTCAGACGCCCCAGGGTAGGGACCCAGTCCAACCAAGTGCTGCTTCTCCAACGCAGGAAGGGCGTATTGCAGTGTACTGTCGTCTGCAGGGCCGATAACAGCAAGTATTTTAGAGTTATTCGTCATCGCCTGCTCAATCGCTTCAGGAACCGCTGTTTCTGTTGAATCGGGTTTCGTCTCGATCAGCTCCACCTTCAGACCACTGCCAACCGTGTATTGGCGCGACCACAGCGCGGCCAGGATGCCAGTCCTGTATGCCTTGACACTACTCTCCGAGGCGGGGCTCGTTGTGTACACCGTGCTCGCTCACCGCCACTGTTGCCCCATCGCCTGCTATACACAGCACCACTGCGGGCAGCCGCAAACCTTCCGAAACCCTTTTGTGTCCTAACCCTGCAGCAAAAGAGAGAAGGTGAGAGAGATCGTAAGCAGAGACGCAAACAGAAGGGCTCCCACAACCGCAACAGTACAGAGCAGACAGTCCCTGCCCCGTGCACTCCCACAAAGCCCCATCACACCAACCATCCTCACGCACGCCCACACATCAAAAGAGGCATGAGCTCCCAAGAGCACTTTACACAGTGAAAAAGAAAGAAATGCACAAGCATCAGGCGCACGCAGAGAGATCAAAAAAAGAAAAAAAAACAAGTATAGGGGAAGAGAACCACGAACAAAATACATTGAGTCCTGGTTTCAAGGGATAAAAACG
>NW_021639908.1:25944-26622 GCF_002087225.1 Trypanosoma theileri
CGACACTTCTATCAGCCAAAGACCTCTCACAAAAAGGACCTTGAAAAGAAGAAGTAACAGAAGAAGCAAATGCCGAAGAATTATCACCCTGTAAGTTACCCATATCGTTAGCAATGCCACCTAAAAGAGAAACAACATCAAGATCCACTCCACTCCGCAGCAGCTCTGCCTTCCACCTACATGCACGACCAAGCTTCTCCGAGAGACGACATATTATATACAGACATACATCAATAGGGGAATTGGACTTCATCGAAGGAGCAACAATATTCCAACGCTCACCAATCATTTGAAGCAATTTAAGGCGTTGCTGCAATGGTAAAGGTGCAAACAAATCCGTTAGCAGAGGTACAAGAGGATTCTGTTTACAACTCAGTATTTCACTCTCTAAAGCTGATGAGCCCGAGAGATTTTCACTCTCATTCTCGTCCAGGCCTACAAACTCCCTATCAAGCCGGAGGGCAGCGAAGGTGCGGCCGGGCACTACGTCCAGCTGGTACATCTCCACAGGCTTCGGCACGCCACGCAGCGCCACGGCACCCAGCGCAGTCACGTCCAGCTGCTCACGCTCAGCCGTGCTCAGCGCCATGTACGCCGCCCGCGTCAGCAGCACCTGCCCGCCGTTCGCAACGCTCTCAACGCGCGCAGCCGTGTTCGACGTGCTGCCGTAGTAGTCGT
>NW_021639908.1:27456-27954 GCF_002087225.1 Trypanosoma theileri
ATGACACCTATCAGCTGCAGTAGAGTGAGACCATCGTTGCTGGGTTCCACGTACTCCATAGATGGGTTTACGGGTGGAAACAGCTCCGGTAGAGTTGGGTCCAGCGCACGGGACATCGACCACACAGAAATATGAGTCGCTCCGTAATTCACAGCACACTTTGTAGTATCAACCATACCATGCTGAACACACTCACTCCCATCAGCAAATGATCCATACACCATGTCGTCTTCAGTGACAACAACATTATTATAGAAGTATTCATCCAACTCATCGGCATTAACAGCAGGTAGCCGAGACACAGTAGTCTCTAGTAGTTGTATACCGGTAAAGGCCCTCAGCGACAGCGGCGTCCTCTTTTTCTCATCCTTCACAGCAGCGTGGAACTTCCGTACGGTCTCGGACTCCGTCTTCCCATCGGCCCAGTGCGGCAGGTTCGTCGCGAACACAAGGCGGTCGGCACTCACACTCCCACTGAACGCAGCAGTGAAGTCAGCG
>NW_021639908.1:28892-29702 GCF_002087225.1 Trypanosoma theileri
TCCTGAACTTGTTCAGCCGCGGCTCCAGAAACAGTGGGTCAATGAAGTTCACATTCGGGACATCCAACATCGCCTCCGTGGCAATGCCACCTACTGTGTGAACACGCTTTACCTTCAGCTCACTTAGCAATGCGTTATGTGCATCATGTGTTGTAGTGATAGAGGTCTGCAGCTTAAGAGGATGAGTAGCAGTAGGATCAACATCATCCCAGGCAGCCATTACGCCAATACGCATGGAACTTAATGCTTCAATTGCAAGCTGGCTGTCAGTCATAACAAACGAGACTCCATTCAGAGGTGCAAGTAGAACAGCACTGGTAGTGTAACATTGTGAANCATACAAGGCAATAATGCGAGGGTCGTTACTTAGTGCCTTCTCAACAGTATCACCGACGTCCTCAACTGTCGTCTCCTTCGTCACAATTTCAACATGCATGTCACCAGCCACAGTGAAGTTACGGTATGAAAGTGCAGCATTAAACCCAGCATTAAGAGAAATACCCATTGTACTAAACACAGGATGGTTGGTGAGTTTCAACGCCAACAACTTTACAGTGTCATTTTTTATCCCGGTGTCTTGGCAAAGTGCGCTGTGTGGGGTGTACACCAGCAGGTGGATGAGGCACAGCAGTGCGGTGAGGNATACCAGAAAAAAAAAAATCTTACTAGAAACATGACAGCTATGGACATTCACAAGTGAGAACGAGAACGAATACAGCAGAACAATCCTCGCATCACAGGTGAGAGCCAAGACAAGAAAACCTGCTTCAAAAATGAAAGCAAGTATATATACATCAAAGAAACAGCAAT
>NW_021639908.1:32143-33155 GCF_002087225.1 Trypanosoma theileri
CACAAATTTTCATAAAAAATAGTACAGCCAATTTATCGGTCACAGATTGCGTGCCATATTTCACATAGTCAACAAAAACAACAGAATTGCTTCGTAATGTAAAACAGAGAATGAAGGAATCACAATTAGGAGTGGCACATACCCCACAAAAGAAATATAAAAAAAGCACATAATAAATAGTAGTGAAAGGTCATCGATGGAGCATTTAATACCTTCCTCATAACAAATACAGCATTCCAAAAAAAAAAAAAAAAACAATACATAGGAATACACAAATATAACATCTCACATAAACAAAACAGCAATAGATTACTACAATGACTGGTTTATCTTGCTTAAACATATGATTGCGCAAATATAGTCACAATAGAATCAGCAGTTTTTGAACACATTTCCTCTCACAAAGGAGTTGATATATCGACACTAAAAGTTTGGGTAGCAAAGCTTCTGTTACGAAAACCATATCCTTCAAATCCTGACTGGTCTTCACAAAACATACTCCCAGTAAAACAAAACGAAATATCAGTGCTTACTGGAGAAAATAACCCCAATCCACCAACAATTAACTTCCGCTCCATAACACGACCGACCCTCAAAGAAAGTACGCGTATCAGATCATTCGAGTAGGTGTCCTCTCCGACAGGATCAGACCTCGGGGGCACACAAACACACCAGCGCTGGAACAGCGGAAGCAGAAGCTTTATCCGCTGAGCAGGAGGAAAGACACCGTACACCATCCTTAACACAAACACAGTAAACAGTGCAGTGCCACTCAATGTACTGCACCCCGAAACATGTTCACTGCTGGAGTCATCATCATCCATGTTATCCTCGGCAATATTCTCCTCCCTTCCAAGCCGCAGGGCAGCAAAGGTGCGGCCGGGCACTGCGTCCAGCTGGTACATCTCCACAGGCTTCGGCACGCCACGCGGCGCCACGGCGCCCAGCGCAGTCACGTCCAGCTGCTCACGCTCAGCCGTGCTCAGCGCCATGTACGCCGCCCGCGTCAGCA
>NW_021639908.1:34340-35066 GCF_002087225.1 Trypanosoma theileri
AATCACAGCGGCATCGCCATCCGCAAGGCCCACCACGAACACGTTGCCACTCGACGGCAGACGGCCCACCAGCGAGTCGCCATCAGCCAGCAGCGCCGACGACTGCAGCGACCCGCCAAACGTCACCAGCGACCGCCGCAGCACATCCTCAACCGCAGCCGCCTCATCGCAGCGGATCACAGCGGCAGCAGAGGCATCACTCGTGTTCCCGAGGTACTGCGCAAGCACGAACAGCTCCTGCTCCACTGTGGGTGACAGGTGGATCACGTGCCTCCTGAACTTGTTCAGCCGCGGCTGTAGGAACAGTGGATCAATGAAGGTCACATTCCTGATATCCAACATCGTCTCCGTTACAACCCCAACAACAGCATGAACACGTTGCCTCCTCATAATAGAAATTAGTTTATCATATGCACCATTCGTAGTTGACAGAGCTGACTCGATGTTAAAAAGATGTTTTGAGGTATAGTCATCATCATCACGTAATGCAGCTCCCACTATTATGTCTTTTGCAGCTTTCATTGCAAGGTGACTATTATTCAACAAGAGAGTGAGAGTATTAAATGGTGCAAAGAAAGTAGTATTCTTGGTGTAACATGTCAAAGAATCAAATGATAGAGTTCCTTCTGTAATATGCTCAGTACGGTAATCTTCAACAAAAGACTTCATGTACACAGTGCGACCACCTTGGTTACAGCGACAAACGGCTCCCATGGAAACAGCAGT
>NW_021639908.1:36642-36852 GCF_002087225.1 Trypanosoma theileri
CACCACCAAAGTCACCAATCACCATGTCCTCAACAAGGTAGCGCTGCTGTTTGAAGAGCGATGTTTCGAAGTCGTGCCGGCCCTTCGTCCACTCGGATGAGGCAAGGGTCTCCACGATGATCTCACCGGCTATCCAGCCGCCCACCATCAACTCCCCAACAACCTCGTCCTCCAGAAAGACCTCAGGATTCTGGTAGTCCGACTGGTTGC
>NW_021639908.1:37932-38297 GCF_002087225.1 Trypanosoma theileri
ACGATATATAAGCAGAGAAGAATGAGGCCCGGGACAGAGAAACCATCCCCTGCAGGCCCACAAGTGCCCATTTTGTCGTGATAGCACTGCATAGTTGCCTCCACAAACATCACAAAAAAGAAATAAACAAAAGAAAACATATTACAGCACAGGTGCCAAGAGTGTCGAACGAATTCTTAAACCATTCGGTTTGGCTACCACCTTTATATCCACGATTACTTGGTATATCTATATATAATCAACCTGCAAGTGGCGATGTAAACCTTTACAGAAGCCATGTAGCATACACAAAGAAACACAGCACGACAAAGAACTACGAACAAAAACACCTTTACCACAGGTGTATACATAGATGCATCAACACC
>NW_021639908.1:40205-40655 GCF_002087225.1 Trypanosoma theileri
AGTATCAACAATACCCTGCTGAACACACTCACTCCCATCAGCAAATGATCCATACATCATGTCGTCTTCAGTGACAACAACATTATTATAGAAGTATCCATCCAACTCATCGGCATTAACAGCAGGTAGCCGCGACACAATAGTCTCTAGTAGTTGTATGGCGACAAATGCCCTCAGTGACAGCGGCGTCCTCTCCCTTACATTCGTCACAGCAGCGTGGAACTTCCGTACGGTCTCGGACTCCGTCTTCTCATCGGCCCAGTGCGGCAGGTTCGTCGCGAACACAAGGCGGTATGCACTCACACTCCCACTGAACGCAGCAGTGAAGTCAGCGTACCGCAGAGACACCTCGGAGAACAGCACAAACACACGCACACCGCTGTTCTCCTGCAGGTGCTCCGCAATCACAGCGGCATCGCCATCCGCAAGGCCCACCACGAACACGTTGCC
>NW_021639908.1:42353-42420 GCF_002087225.1 Trypanosoma theileri
GGAAGTACGTGCGGCCGCAGCAGTGTGCCACACCTGTGGCCTTGGGAGTGTGGAAGTGCATAGCTTG
>NW_021639908.1:42668-42901 GCF_002087225.1 Trypanosoma theileri
CAGAAGAAACCAGTACTCACAGTCTCACAATAGCTGTACAGAAATATGTTTTGGTAGGCACACATTCACCCAGTGCAAAAAGAAAAGGAAAGTTTGCGTGCCCAACTGTGTGTGGAACAGGAGACCACGTGGAAAATAAGAAGAAAAAGAGATACTGTTGTCGCACAAACATATACACAGAGACTCATAGACAGAGACACCACCCATGCACAAGGGAAAACTTCAACTGTGGC
>NW_021639908.1:44740-44967 GCF_002087225.1 Trypanosoma theileri
CACACTCACTACCATCAGCAAATGATCCATACACCATGTCATCCAAAGTAATAATAATATTTTTAAAAAAGAAATCACTCAGGGTGTCCGCGTTCACAATATCCATCCGTGAAAGAACAGTCTGCACAAGTCGCATACCGGCAAAGGCTCTCAGCGACAGCGGCGTCCACCTATTCTCATCCTTCACAGCAGCGTGGAACTTCCGTACGGTATCGGACTCCGTCTTC
>NW_021639908.1:44986-45354 GCF_002087225.1 Trypanosoma theileri
TACTTCATAGATGGGGTTACGGGTGGAAACAGCTCCGGCACAGTGGGGTCCAGCGCACGGGACATCGACCACACAGAA
This sequence comes from Trypanosoma theileri, assembly GCF_002087225.1. Taxonomy (NCBI): domain Eukaryota; phylum Euglenozoa; class Kinetoplastea; order Trypanosomatida; family Trypanosomatidae; genus Trypanosoma; species Trypanosoma theileri. Next base: position 45,065 of record NW_021639908.1, read on the forward strand.
ATACGTGTTGCTCCGTAATTAACAGCACATTGTTCAATGTCAACAATACCATGCTGAGCACACTCACTCCCATCAGCAAATGATCCATACAACATGTCATCCAAAGTAATAATAATATTTTTAAAAAAGAAATCTCTTAGGGTGTCCGCACTCACAATATCCATCCGTGAAAGAACAGTCTGTACAAGTCGCATACCGGCAAAGGCCCTCAGTGACAGCGGCGTCCACTCATTCTCATCCGTCACAGCAGCGTGGAACTTCCGTACGGTATCGGACTCCGTCTTCCCATC
>NW_021639908.1:47203-47344 GCF_002087225.1 Trypanosoma theileri
AGCATTTATAAGATTTTCAGAAACTGGATAGTTAAGTAGTTTTAACCATAACAGCTTCACAGTGTCATTTTGCGTTCCTGCATCCTGGCACAGTGCGCTGTGTGGGGTGTACACCAGCAGGTGGATGAGGCACAGCAGTGC
>NW_021639908.1:49656-50247 GCF_002087225.1 Trypanosoma theileri
ATGGATGCCACCACTATGGGAGAATGTAGAAGAGCAATAACAGAAACGTCATTTAAAACACAATACAAACAAGCACAAAAAATGGAATAACTCCACCTCATCTACCATAAAAGTTTGGCATACCAAACTCCACGGTCCTTGAGGAATTAGGTGAAGAGATTGTAGATGCACCAAAACGATCCCTACACGTTTCCATCCAGCTGGAAGCACATGAGGATGCAATCAGTGGTCTGCGTTCAGGTGGGATTGACGAACTCCAACCCATCGAGCGACGATCAGACACACTCCGCAAAGCATGGGAGTACCACGTTGAAACACCGGCAGCACGCTCCAGCACGTGGTTCAGCTTCACAGCAAGAAGGTCCACCAGTGCAGCAGCCCGACCATCCAAATTGCGATTACCAGCAACACCATCAACCTCCACACCCCACCGCTCACACATGGATGTCAGCAGTTTGAGACGCTGCGCCGCAGGAAAAGGTCTAAAAAACCCCATTAGCACAGTCGCAACTAATCTGGAACTCCCATTAAGTGAGACAGCCCGCGAACATCCTGATGTAGCCTCAGACATCACGTCATCCTCATTATCAA
>NW_021639908.1:51769-52816 GCF_002087225.1 Trypanosoma theileri
TGGGTCAATGAAGGTCACATTCGGGACATCCAACATCGCCTCCGTGACGAGGCCAGCAACTGCATGAATACGTCTCTCATTCATTTGTTCCATAAGCATAATGTGCGCATCTATTACTTCTGTAGTAATTAAGTTAATCAATATTTTACCCTTTTGCCACCATCCCACATTAATTATTTCTCCCCCAGAGAACCCTGCATAAATTTCATTTGATGAAGCAAATATCATATCACCATCACTATATAATAATAATGAGACACTCAACACGGGAGGAATATAGACGAGAGAAGTGTAGCACTCAGAGATATTAAATACCATTTCACCATCGTAAATTCCGATTGCTCTAAAATCGTCTACAAACATCTTTGTATGCACAGTTCTCCCACCTTGGTTGCAACGGCATGTGGCACCATAAATGGCCGCTTTACCTCTACACTCACCACCATAGTCACCAATCACAAGGTCATCAATGACGTAACGACGCTGGTTAAACAGTGACGCAACAAAAGATTTCCTGTTCTTCAACCACTCACGGCTGCTCATCGCCTGGACAAGAACCTCACCAGCAATCCACCCAGCAACCATCATCTCACCATCGTTGTCATTGTTAAGGAAGTGCTGAGGTCCCTGGAAAACACCATTACTGTTTTTTCTTAGATACTCCTCCATATCCTTCTGGAAGCGCTTGATAGCAACGTACTCAACGTTATTTGCATGTGGGTTCGTCCCCGTCGTAATCACTTGACCACTCACAAACGGAACACCTGCATCTACAGCTTCACGCCACACACTTAGAAGCATGTCTTGCACAGCAAGTGGGCCCAGCAGATATGCACCAGCAGTACGTTCGTCTGTCAGCATCCTCATTATGAATTTCGCAGTATCATTAATAGGTGCACCAAACACAATAACAGCCTGTGGGCGTGTGTCCGCAAAGGCCTCCCACGTAGCATTGAAAACTGCATCATCAGCAGGTTCACTAATAGAGCTCTTCACTGTAAACACGCCACTGATATTTTGACCCATGGCAAAAAAAATATCTTTTGC
>NW_021639908.1:53916-55042 GCF_002087225.1 Trypanosoma theileri
TGAACAATAAAGAAATAAAAAACAGACATTTACTCTGCCACACACAAATTTTCATAAAAAATAGTACAGCCAATTTATCGGTCACAGGTTTCTTGACGCATTTCACATAATCAACAAAAACAACAGAATTGCTTCGTAATGTAAAACAGAGAATGAAAGAATCACAATTAGGAGTGACACATAAACCACATAAGAAATATAAAAAAAAGGTCAATAAATAGTAGTGACAAGTCATCGAGAAAGCATTTAATACCTTAATCATAACAAATACAGCAGTCCAAAAAAACAATACATAGGAACCCACAAATATAACATCTCACAAAAACAAAACAGCAATAGATTACTACAATGACTGGGTTATCTTGCTTAAAGGTGCCATTTGGCATATATAGTCACAATAGAATCAGCAGTTTTTGAACACATTTCCTCTCACAAAGGAGTTGATATATCGACACTAAAAGTTTGGGTAGCAAAGCTTCTGTTACGAAAACCATATCCGTCAAATCCTGACTGGTCTTCACAAAACATACTCCCACTAAAACCAAACGAAATATCAGTGCTTACTGGAGAAAATAACCCCAATCCACCAACAATTAACTTCCGCTCCATCACACGACCGACCCTCAAAGAAAGTACGTGTATCAAATCATTCGAGTAGGTGTCCTCAGACACAGGATCAGACCTCGGGGGCACACAAACACACCAGCGCTGGAACAGCGGAAGCAGAACCTTTATCCGCTGAGCAGGAGGAAAGGCACCGTACACCATCCTTAACACAAACAAAGTAAACAGTGCAGTGCCACTCCATGTACTGCACCCCGAAACATGTTCACTGCTGGAGTCATCATCATTCATGTTATCCTCGGCAATATTCTCCTCCCTATCAAGCCGCAGTGCAGCGAAGGTGTGGCCGGGCACTGCGTCCAGCTGGTACATCTCCACAGGCTTCGGCACGCCACGCAGCGCCACGGCGCCCAGCGCAGTCACGTCCAGCTGATCACGCTCAGCCGCGCTCAGCGCCATGTACGCTTCCCGCGTCAGCAGCACCTGCCCGCCGTTCGCAACGCTCTCCGTGCGCGCAGCCGTGTTCGACGTGCTGCCGTAGTAGTCGTACCCCTTCGTCACC
>NW_021639908.1:57343-57718 GCF_002087225.1 Trypanosoma theileri
AGCATCGTCAGCAGGTACATTCAACGACACCTTCAAAGAAAAAACACTGTTCAGTTCATACTTCATTTGCCCCATCACTTCTTTAATTCTCTCATATTCCGTGTCACCATAATTCATATTCTGAAGATACATAAAACTCAATCGTTGGACACGCAGTTCACTGACAGTATAACGCACAAGTGAAAGAAGCTCTGCAGCAGGTTCAGCACGAACAAAGTATAAATTGCGCATCCACGTTCTTACAATACTTGAACCAGTGAAAAGTGCAAAGCAAACAGCACTGTGCTTCATTACAGCAGGCAATACAGAATAAACAGTGGAATCAGCAAATGGACCATACAAGGCAATAATGCGAGGGTCGTTACTTAGTGCCTT
>NW_021639908.1:58638-59070 GCF_002087225.1 Trypanosoma theileri
CTCCCTCGTTCCCGGCAGCGTGAACACACCACACAGCTCCCATCCAATGCCCCTCATCAAGTTGACGGCTTCAGCGTACTCAACATCCCCGTAATAAACATCAGACAAATACATGAAGCCCAGACAAACGAACACGCAAGTGCGCAGTGACGTACCACACGTCAGCGTATAGGCCGGACATGGGGTCTGTGCGGAGAAAGTAATAATGCGACTCCCAATACCGCACTCCAGATGCCCCAGGGTAGGGACCCAGTGCAACCAAGTGGTGCTTCTCCAACGCAGGAAGGGCGTATTGCAGTGTACTGTCGTCTGCAGGGCCGATAACAGCAAGTATTTNCCCCATATGAGCCATCCCGCAGGTACATGAATCCCAGTCGTCGCACACGCAGAGAGTTTACAATGTAGCGAATAAGAGCGAGAAGCTCCGCTGCA
>NW_021639908.1:60126-60539 GCF_002087225.1 Trypanosoma theileri
GTGGTGTTATAACGGGAGCAAAAGAGTTACATGCAATTTTGTACATCTCACATATTGCTGTGGAAACAAAGAAAGGATGCCAGCAATTGCGCTTAACACACCATTGTTTTCTTCCAAAAAATAGTTTTTTCATGCAATTATCTAAAAATAAAAAATACATATAAATATACCTCATTGAAGACCAAATCATCAACCCACGTGTACCTTCCGCTCCATCACACGACCGACCTTCAGAGAGAGTCGCTGTACCAAATCATTCGAGTAGGTGTCCTCACACACATAATTAGACCTCGAGGGTACATGAACCCTCCAGCGCTCGCACAGCGGCAGCAGAATCTTTATCCGCTGAGCAGGAGGAAAGGCACCGAACACTGTCCTCAACACAGTCACAATAGGCCGTGCAGTGCCACTCA
>NW_021639908.1:65758-65945 GCF_002087225.1 Trypanosoma theileri
CCTGAGTTTGACTGACAACAATTGCAAGGACTTTGTCGTTAGCCCACAGGAATCCATCATGTTATTTTGTTTTCCTAAACTTCTTTATCTTTTTTTCTTTTTCCCGTCATTTTATTATGTTGTTTTTTATTCCCTTTCATTTTTTTTTCTTTTAACGTCCTTTCAGTGGTCTTCATTTTCGGTGCAC
>NW_021639909.1:0-411 GCF_002087225.1 Trypanosoma theileri
ACAGAAAACGAAACGGCAAAGTAAACTCAATTAAGAACAAAAAAACAGACCCATATTCACACGGCTACCACAAAAAGCACACCACTCAAGGAATCAGCAAACCATAAGCAAACAAACAAACAAATATTAATCATAAGCCCAATTTACCAGTAATCACAGAAATACACCAACTATGGGTGTAAGTCTATATGTGTATAAACGCAATTATAAATATAAATTTATCTCTTATTCTTATTTCATTTCCCACTGCAAAAAGCAGTTCATCATCATCATCACAGTGCAAGCCCAGGTGCACACACACAGAGAGTCTCCAAGAACACACACACACAATGGAGTAGCAATAATAATTATTATAGGATAAACACAGAGAGAGTAAACACACACAAAAAACATTAACAAACAAAAAAGAAG
>NW_021639909.1:1616-19197 GCF_002087225.1 Trypanosoma theileri
AGAAACCCAACAACTTAATGTATGCAATACAGCACAATAACCTCAGTAAGAGTACAAACAAAAAAAAAAGCCCACACTAACAAATGTATCAAAAGAGGCTCAATGCCCCAGAAAACCACAAGCAAACAAAAAGATATTGACCATTAACCCCATTTACACAGTAAACATAGAAATATACACCACCTATGGGTATAAGTCTATATATGTGTGTATACGCAATTATAAATATAAATTCATCTCTTATTATTATTTCTTTCTCTCACAACAAAAAAGCAATTCATCAACATCACAGTGCAAGCCCAGGTGCACACACAGAGAGTCTCCAAGAACACACACAATGGAACAGCAATAATAATAATTATAGGATAAACACACGTAGAGAGCAAAAAGACACACAAAACACATTAACATTAAGAGAGAAAAAGAAAAAAGAAATCCCAACAGGTGGAAGATTAGTTAGACTGTAGTAGGGATGCATGCAAAAAAAAAGAAAACAAATGATGACCTGAGTCACACCACACCACCACAATCAGCACACAAGAATACAGGCCAGTGTAACCACAATCAGTAGTGGTACACGCACCCACACAGAACTGCTGCTGTCTGCATCACCCTTCTTGTTGTTTGTGGATTCAGGAGGAAGTGTTGTGGTAGTGGTAGTGGTGGTGGTGGTGGTGGTTGAATCAGCATTGCCATTCCGCTGTGAACCTTCTGTGCCAGTCGTACCTGCAGCTGCAGTAGTCTGATTACTGGAGTTACTGTCACCACCTTCATTTGCACTTTCCGGCTGAGTTTGTAGGTTAGTGTTGTTGGAACCACTGTCTCCAGATGATGTCGTTGCCTGTCCTTCTGTGGTTGACGTATTTTCTGGACCTTCACTTCCTGATGGTACACTGCCATTATCTTTGTTCACACGATTATCAGCTGGGGAGGATGTAGAAGAACGAGAAGAGTTTGGTTGTAAAGAGGTTCTACCTTTTTGCAACTCTGACTGTTCATCGGTATGCTCTGATGCATCCTCGGGTATATCCTGACCTTGTGTTTGGACTACATTCGGTTGTTTATGAAGTAGATCTCCTTGTGGTGGTGGTTGTTGTTGTTGATGAGTAGGAATAATACAAGGACGTTCAGGGGTACCAGAAACACCTGAATTGCACTCCGAAGAACCATCACCACCATGTGCGGGTATTCGCTGATGATTTGGGCTAACTTCCTCACATCCAGAAGCACCAGGGCAATTAGAACGATTAATTCCATGCTCCGCATCAGGAAGAGTACAATTACCAGGAGTACCAGGAATGCACTCAGAACCACCATCATCAGGTCCAGGTTTAGCACCAGAAGTATTACATTCACCAGAAGAAACAGTTTTACCACGAGTATCACCTTTAGTGCACTGACCAACAGGAAGAACTTTGTCAACTTTCTTACATTCCTCAGGAACTTCAGGTGGATCACCACTGCAATTAGGAGTACCTTGAAGAAGAATCTTTGTCTCACTCTCCGTATCAGGGACTTGGTCGGAAAGATCGGCGGCAGGCACTTCTTCAGCGAGGACGTGCACACACGCACATGAGAGCAGGAGAGCGAGGATATACAGCACGTAGCGCATCATTATTATTACAATACTTCTTGCAGTAGTCTTACTTCAATCATTTACACACAAGAAAACCAGATAGAAAAACAGAAACAAATAGAATCAATGAAAAAAAAACACATGATAAGAACACATACCAAATCAAAGAACAGATAACAATTAAAGCAGAAGCACACACATTGCAGAAAGCTGCAACCATAACTCATATAATACCCAAATAAAAGAACAACCCACACAGTACCCAATAACAAAGAGATAACCCCAATTAACCCCTCAAAAGAAAAATAAAAGAAATTAAAGAGTACAACCATAAAAAGTAGACAGCATAGAAATACATCAAAATGCCTCTTCTGGTCGAATAAAGCCCAATTACAAATATATATGTGTATTCCTTATTATTGTTTCTCCCCACAAAACACTCTAACACACAACAATGCAGGAAAAAGCACACATCGCCCAAGCAAAGAAAAGGTGAACAAAAACACAAATTAAGAACAGGACCAACTGAACAAAAATAACTCACAGACCACTGGGTATGATGGTGTGTTCAAGCACATAAGAATACAAATTGTATTTACTACTAGTTGTCCCTTTGCTATTATAAAACAGATTACCAAAAACCGTGCAGGACAAAAGCACAGACTGACCCACGCACACTAAAGCAAATAAAAAGATATTAACCATTAGCCCAACTTACCCCAAGTAAACACAGAAATACACCAACTATGGGTATAAGTCTATATGTATTTGTATGTATATGCAATTATAAATATAAATTCATCTGTTATTATTATTTCCTTCTTCCTTTCACCATAAAAAGCAATTTATAATCATCATTACAGTGCAAGCTCATAGACACACACAGATAGTCTCCAAGAACACACACACACACACAATGGAGTAGCAATAATAATTATTATAGGATAAACACAGAGAGCAAAAACACACACAAAACAATAACAATAACATTAAGAAACAAAAAAAGAAAAGATAACTCCAAACAGGGGAAGCTTAGTTAGACTGTAGGGGTGTATGCAAAAAAGAAAAAAAGAAAACAAAGGATGATCTGAGTCACACCACCACACCACCACAATCAGCACACAAGAATACAGGCCAGTGTCACCACAATCAGTAGTGGTACACGCACCCACACAGAACTGCTGATACTGCTGCTGCTGTCTGCATCACCCTTCTTGTTGTTTGTGAGTTCAGGAGGAAGTGTTGTTGTTGTAGTAGTAGTAGTAGTAGTGGTTGTATTTCCTGCAACACCTGTAGTGTTTGTATACTCATTCTGTGAACCAGTGTCATCACTCCCAGAAGATGTTCCTCCGGTATTCTCTATAACTGAACTGCTGGAAGTGTCAGAAGGAGAAGAAGGTTGTGTGACGGTAGCTTCTTGTGGTTGTGTATTGCCCTGCGCATCACTTGTGCCTTGTGTACCATTACCCGTCTGAATACTCTGTTCGTTTCCAGGTGTTTGCACATTATCCGAACCATTGGGGTTTTCTGAGTTACCAGGGCTTACTGTTGCTGGTTCACTGTCAGAGTGCTCTCTGCTCCCTTCTACAGCAGCTTCTTCACGGCTTACTCGTTCTTCCACACCTCGCGAAACTTGTTCATCATCTCCTTCTTTCTTTTCTCCCATCAGTGGAGATGAATTCTCTCTATTTTCTACAAGGGAACCACCCCGATCACCAGGCGAACCATTAGATGAACCTCTAGACGTAGATGTAGTACCGTGACCAGGTATCTCTGAATTTGGACCTGGAGGAGATCTACTGTGATCATCTGCTTGGTTTCCACTTAATGAACGTTCTTGAGACGACCCCAGCGTGGTGTTTGGTTTGCAAGCTTTCTCCGTCGTTTTACCTTCGGCACCACATGTTTCCATAGTTTCTTCTTGCGCACTTTTTAAATGAGTACCATCATCCTGGGTCTGTACAGTAGCACCATCAACTCCAGTAGCATCACCTCCTTCAGCGGCTAACACACATCCGCAGACACAACAGAATGAGAGAACCAACACACAGAGCACGTGCCTCATTGGTATCTGAACAGCTGTTGTTATTATTATCTGGTGGCACTACTCTGAGCAATAAAAAAAAGAGAAAACAAACACCAACAAAAGGAAATCATTGCTCCACATCAAGAAATATATATAAGCACACATAGAAAACAAACATAAATCCACAACAATCACTCAGAAAGTGTCCAATTAAAGAAACAAAACACACAATACCCAATGCTAAACAGAAACTCTCAATAAGCCCGCAAGAGAAACAATGATTTAATAAATTATACGTACGACCAAACAAGAGAAGAAAATACACCAAACTATAGCTCTTCATTCGTTGGTCAACATAGCAAAACATTACTTTCTGTGTAACAGTTATTATTATTTTCCTATTCTGAACAAAACAGAATACCAAAACGGTGCAGGGCAAAAGCACAACGCCCCAACAAACCACGCAAGCAAAAAACAAAGGTATTAATCATTAGCCCAATTTATCCAGTAAACACAGAAATATACACCAACTATGGGTGTAACTCTATATACGTATATACGCAATTATAAATATAAATTCATCTGTTATTATTATTTCCTTTTTCCCACTGCAAAAAGCAGTTCATCATCACAGTGCAAGCCCAGGTGCACACACACACAGAGAGAGTCTCCAAGAACACACACACAATGAAGTAGCAATAATAATTATAGGATAAACACACACAAAACACATTAACATTAAGAAACAAAAAGAAAAGAAATCCCAACAGATGGAAAGATTAGTTAGACTGTAGGGATGTATGCAAAAGAAGAAAAAGAAAACAAAGGATGACCTGAGTCATACCACCACACCACCACCACAATCTAGCACACAAGAATACAAGCCAGTGTAACCACAATCAGTAGTGGCAGACGCACCCACACAGAACTGTTGATACTGCTGCTGCTGTCTGCATCACCCTTCTTGTTGTTTGTGAGTTCAGGAGGAAGTGTAGTAGTAGTAGTAGTAGTAGTAGTAGTAGTAGTGGTGGTTGACTCACTCTCTGCAGGTTTTGCAACATTAGTTCCATTCTCTGCCTGATTATTATGGGTAACATCTGTGGTTGTGTTGCTGGGAGAAACGTCACTTGTACTCTGAGTTGTGGGAGCAGAAGAGTCATGTCCATTTTTAGTTCCTTGCACATTTGCTTGTGTGGTCTGCGGGTTTTGTGTATCACGTGATTCTGTTTGTGAAGGTTGAGATTCCTGTTCGCTTAATACCCTTTCTGTTTCTGGTGTAGAACCAGGTACTTGCAAAGGAGAGTCTCGTGCACTTTCTTGACCAGTGGATTGTGAATGGTTCTCCTTAACAGATGTCTCTTGTCTCTGATCTTCTTTTTCGTCCCCAGTACCCATATTGTGAGAGACAACGTGTTCACCGTTTTTGATTCTTTGTGAATCGACTTGATTCGCAGCAAGTCCCTGTTCTTGAGAAGACGAAGTAGAAGGAAGTAAGCTACCAAGGTGGCTACCTGCTTGCCGCGATGTAGAACCTGGTGGTTCCTCTGGATTAAGAGAAGGATGGGAAGAACTAACAGTTTTCTCTGGTAATGAATCCTCTGACTGTTTCCTACGCTCCGTTTCTGCAGGTTGTCCAGTATTCACATCCTCCGCCTTGCATTCATTCTTCCCACATACCATCAATGAATAATACTCATCCAACTTCTCAGGAATGAGTTCAAACGCAGGAATAGCACGATGAACAAGAGAAGGAACACCAACAGTAGAAGGAACACCAACAGTAGAAGGTTTAGGATTATCAGCCCATACCAACCCACAAGCACAACAAAGTGTAAGAGTTAGTAAAATGAACATGTAGCACCTCACCATTACAGTCATTGTCATTGCTGCTGATTGTTTTACTTCAATAAACTAATACAAGAAAGAGGACCACAAGGGAAGAATTGAGATAGAAACAAACAAACACCAATACAACAAGTACTCACAGTGGTATAGAGAGAGAAGCAGCAACTTTACAGTAAAGCAACAAAAAGTAATATTCCTCTTGCATGTATAATATGTACCCTTAATAGAAAAAAAAAAAGAGAAAAGACCTCACAATACCCAAATAAGAGAGAGAGCCAAACACACACACAATACCCCATGGCTCTAGTTTATGTATATTAAATTACTGCACACACACATCTGTGTACTAGCAAGAGATGTATACCGTCAGTGAGCAGAACAGCCCAGTTTTCTGCAAACACACACAACGGGAAAAGCAAGTAATGAAATTATTAAAAAAAGAACACACACACATAAAAGTAAAAGAAAAAGAAAAGAAATTCCAATTAAAAGAGAAAGCTGATAAACAGATTATTAATTTCATTCACCCATGGGGATGTACGCAATTATGATTATGTTAGTATTAACCATTTTTATTATTATTATTTGTTCTCAGATGAGTCCCACCGTTCAGTACACGGTAGCGGAGAACAACACAGCCACAATCATCAACGGTGCTGCAGTGCACATCCACACAGGACTGAGACTGCTGTCAGCATTGGGTCTGTTCTTCTGCACTGCGGATGCGATTGTGGTTAACCCTCCGTTGGGTACAGTAGATGGAGTGGTGGTTGGTGTATCAGTGACATTGCTCTCGGGGCTCTGTGGAGTAGTGGAATTGGTTCCTTGTGAGTCTGGTATAGCAGTCAAATCAACAGTTGCAGGTGTTTGCTGGGTAAGATTAGAGTCGGCGGATGTACTGTTATCAGCTGCGTCTGTGCCAGAGGTACTGCTACCTGTATTCTCTTTAGTGGAAGATGATGAAATTGTGCTGGTCTCTGCAGGTGCACTCGCAGAAGAACTCGTTGCAGATATAGGTTTTGCAGGTATAGTCATTATATCTGGTGTATCCAATGGTTTTTCAACAGATTGGGGTTCAGTTACCGTAGCCTTTTCTGAGCTTTCACCACTCCCCTTGGCAACAGTACCACTGGTTTGAAGACGAGGTCCACTCACTCCAGCAATTTCATCAGTTGAATCACCTTTCTGTTGTTGTTGTGTACGTAGTACCTCCTGGTCAATTGGCTCTGGTTTACTGGGAGTCCCATTCCTAAATTCTTTCCAAATCGAACAGTTTATTCCTTCAACTGTATGATTAGGGGCTTTCTTACACTTGTAATACTTTTCAATTTTTTTACCTTCTTCGCTCATACCAGTACCCAACTGTGACCAACTAACATCACCAGCAGCCCCCACCAACTTGTCATATTCCACCTTATCATTCCAAGAAGAATCAAGATCCTCATGGGCTACCCCTCCTTCAGAAGAAGAACTACTAGCAGCAGCCGTCATGGTATACCAGTAGGCGCAGCACATCACAACGGCCAACACACACATCACACGGCGCATTATCATCATACCTCTTCTTTTTCTTGTTCTTGTCTTCCTTGTCACTTGAGATCGCAGATCTATGCAGGGAGTGTGGAAGAGAGAAAAAAGAAGTGAAAGTGATACATACACAGTGGATGCAGTGCACAAATACTCACAGTGGAAAAGAGATAAGCAGTAACAGCACAGTAAAGCAACAAAAAGGAATAACTCGCTTGTAGTGATAATATGTACCCCTTAATAGAAAAAAGAAGAAAAAAGAAAAGAAAACACAACACAATACCCAAATAAGAGAGAGCCAAACACACACACAATACCCCATGGCTCTAGTTTATGTACTAAATTACTGCGCACACACATCTGTGTGTACTAGCAAGAGATGTATACCGTCAGTGAGCAGAACAGCCCAGTTTTCTGCACACACGTACAACGGGAAAAGCAAGTAATGGAATTATTAGAAAAAAGAACACACACATATAAAAGTGGAAGAAAAGAAAAGAAAAACAAATTAAAAGAGAAAGCTAGTAAACAGATTATTAGTTCATTCATTCACCCATGGGGGATGCACGCAATTATGATTGTGTTAGTTTTACCATTATTATTATTTGTCCTCAGATGAGTCCTACCGTTCAGTACACGGCAACGGAGAACAACACAACCATAATCAACAGCGGTGCTGTAGTACGCATCCACACAGGACTGACACTGCTGTCAGCATTAGCCTTTTTCCTCTGTACAGTGGAAGCGATGGTGCTGATCTCTACATCTGTTAGAGGAGATGGCGTTGTGGTTGGCGGTTCACTGTTAATGTTGGTGATGTTCGGCGAATCAGCATTGCCATTCGCTTTTGAACCTCCTGTAGCAGTCGTATCTGAAGCTACAAGAGAATGCTCTGTAGGATTACCGTTGTCATTTGTGCTTTTACCAGCTTTCATATGGGATGCTTCTTCCGTATCATTTGTAGGTGGAATGGGTTCCTGGTTTGGAACTTGTGTTGTATTAGAACTCGTTCCTGTTTCAGATTTACTTCCTGCAGGGTCGTCGATAATAGGAGGTGTTTTTGTTTTGCCGTCTTCCTCCACCTGAGATACTCTGTTGTCTTGGTGTCCGGTTTCTTGATCATGTGGACCTCCGCTGCCACTTTGTCCATTATTAGAGTGCGGAGAGAGAACAGTAATTTCTTCCTTGTTACCAATAGCACTTGAAGGAGACTGATTTTCTGACTGACCTGGTTGTATGGAAAGTTTACCAGTTTTTAGTTCCTCAGCGGACAGTACCGTATTCTCTCTCCCGTTCTCATGAGAATTACTTCTTTGATCACCATTGATGCCTGTTGTAGTTTCTCCTTCACCTGCTGCATGTCCATCTGAACCTGCAGAAGGTCGTTGAAGTGTACCCAGTGCATCACGGGTCTCAGTTACTCTAGAGGATGTTTGTTGCTTAACACGCTGTGAACGTTCACTTTGCCATTTCGTTCTATCATTTAAAAACTCTGTGCAATCCATATTTCTGTTTTCTTTGTGCCCATTCGTACACTCCATGATTGAACTAATAGGTTCTCCATCCCACGGGGAATACAAGCCCTCAATATCATTCGGCTTCGGTGCCACTTCAGCAGCAGCAGCCATGGTATACCCGCAGGTGCAGCACAGCACAACGGCCAACACACACATCACACGGTTCATCTTCATCATCATGAGAGAGACAATAGTTTGGATTGCGTAAAAACACTGATCTAGAAAGAAAGACAATCAACAAGCAAAATAAAAAAAAAATAACTGAAGTATCAAACATGTTAGGACACACAAATCGATTACCACTATGGATATTCACATCGTGAAAAGTAAAACCTACCAGTTACAGAATGAAATACAGCGCAAATAACCTCATTAAAAGTAAAAACAAAAAAGAAGCCCACACTCAGAAATATCTCAAAAAAGGCTGAACCACCCAGCAAAATCATCAAACAAACAAAGAAACAAAGATTAACCATTAGCCCAATTTACACAGTAAACACAGAAATATAACAACAACTATGGGTGTAAGTCTATATATGTGTGTATATACGCAATTATAATTATAAATATTTATCTGTTATCATTATTTCATTTTTCCCATTGCAAAAAACAGTTCATCATTATCATCATTACAGTGCAAGCCCAGGCACACACACAGAGAGATTCTCCAAGAACACACACACACACAATGGAGTAGCAATAATAATTATTATAGGATAAACACACAGATAGCAAAAACACACAAAACACACATTAACATTAAGAAACAAAAAGAAGAGAAATTACCAACAGGTGGAAGATGAGTTAGACTTTAGGGATGCACGCAAGAAAAGAAAAAAGAAAACAAAGGATGACCTGAGTCACACCACCACCACCACTAGCACAATCAGCACACAAGAATACAGGCCAGTGTAACCACAATCAGTAGTGGTACACGCACCCACACAGAACTGCTGATACTGCTGCTGCTGTCTGCATCACCCTTCTTGTTGTTTGTGAGTTCAGGTGGAAGTGTTGTTGTTGTGGTGGTGTCTGTATTTACCATGTCACCTGTATTTCCTGTTGATTCAATTCCTTCAGGTGTACTGCCATTCTCAGCATTTGTCGACTCAGCTGCACTCTGTGGTTGAACCGTTAGTAGAAGGTTGTTCTGCTGTTCCATTTGCATTTCCCACACTTCCTCCAGCTTGCCTTTCACTTGCAGACACAGCACCACTTCCCTTAATATCAGGAGAATCAGAAGTAGGACCAGGAGAGGGAGCAGCAGCACTGGGAGGACCCTGTGGGCTTTGTACACCACTGTCCGTCTCAGTCCTTTGTGAGACCGCTGGTAGTCCTTGTGTGTCTGCACTATCACCTTTTATTCCTCCAGTAGATCCACTTGTAGTAGTGGAAGTACGACAATTTTGATTAGAAGCCTCAGGAGCAGCAGCAGAGCATTCAGCTTCACCAGGGGTACCAGGAACAGGATCAGGCGGTACTTTTTTTTCAGGAACAACTTCTTTTGGTGCTGGTTGTGATACAGAAGGACAAGTACCAATGGTAGTAGTTTCAGTGTGACCACCAGTGCAATTAGGATAAAGTTGGGCCTCAGGAGCTCCTTGAAGAATAATCTTTCTCTCACTCTCCGTATCAGGGACTTGGTCGGAAAGATCGGCGGCAGGCACTTCTTCAGCGAGGACGTGCACACACGCACATGAGAGCAGGAGAGCGNGTGGTGGTGGTGGTGGTTGATTCCTCTTCAGTGGGTGGAGTGGGTGGGTCAGAGTCTGTGCTCGCTGAGTTATTGGCATCACCTGTACCACTGTTTGATTGAGAATCCTGTGTGCCTGTTGTCGGTTTATTCGTGGCACTGTTTTCATGAGTGGCTGCATCAAGTGAAGTGGATTCAAGAGAAGAATCGGATCGTTGTTCATTTTGATTTCCAGGTGTCCCTCCAGGTTGGGTGTTGTCAACAGAATTAGCTTCTTCTCCAGTTGACCGGTCGTTATTAGCCAATCCTTGGTCAACTTGAGTACGCCGACTCTCACCAGAGATATAGTTATCGTTTCTACCTTGACCGTTTCCCTCAGCGGTTTTGGTTTGTGCCTGATCTTTATCATGGGTGTCTTTCTTGTTTTCTTTCACCTCCACCTTGGTTTGCACAACCACGTTTTGTACTTCTGGATTCACATTACCTTTCGCCCCGAGACCACTTTCCCCAGAGAGATTCCTGCCACCATCTGGACCTTTTGGTCCACCTTCTAATTTTCCTTCTGTACCGAGATCGCCTGTAAGAGTATCAACGCGTGGACCAGCAACACCAGTACCACAATTACTGTCGGTAGTATCTGAAGGAGCCCCATTAGGACCAGGAGGACAAGCACCAACAGAAGCAGCTTTAGCAGAAGCAGCAGCAGTACCGGTAGGATCAAGACCTTGACCAAGAGGCTGAGCAGAAAGATCTTCAGCCAACGCACAAACACTTGCCACCATTAGTAACAAAGCCAGAAAACACAATATACGGTGCAGCAGCATCATTTCAGCACGAATTTCTTTTATCGTTCGCTGTAATCCAACTAAACAAAGAAGAAAAGGAACAAATAAGAGAAACAACAAGTCAAAAAAGTAGGTACAAACAAACACTATATGATAAAGAAAACGAAAAAAAGAAAAACAGAAAGAAACACAAAAAATCACCAACGGGATAACCAGTAAAGAATCAAATAACGAGTTACCATATAAAATCCCCAATCAAAAGAAAAACAAAGCACAAATTACAAGCATAACCAAATACCACAACACATAAAGAAAAACATAATTACACCTTCCATGGTCATGTATACGCAATTATAAATATAAATATCAGTTACCGTTTTTTCTTTTTTTTTCATAAAGCAAACCATAACCAACATGGCGCAGGACAAAACACACAATGCCCCAGCAAACCACAAGCAAACAAACAGTTATTAACCATTAGCCCAATTTACCCAGTAAGCACAGAAATATACACAACTATGGGTGTAAGTCTATATGTGTGCATATACGCAATTATAAATATAAATTCATCTGTTATTATTATTTCCTTTTTTCCACTGAAAAAAGCAGTTCATCCTTATCTTTACAGTGCAAGCCCAGGTGCACACACACAGAGAGAGTCTCCAAGAACACACACACAATGGAGTAGCAATAATAATTATTATAGGATAAACATAGAGAGCAAAAACACACAAAACACACATTAATATTAAGAAACAGAAAGAAATCCCAACAGGTGGAAGATTAGTTAGACTGTAGGGATGTACGCAAAAAAAGAAAAAGAAAAAAAGGATGACCTGAGTCACACCACCACCATCACAATCAGCACACAAGAATACAGGCCAGTGTAACCACAATCAGTAGTGATACACGCACCCACACAGAACTGCTGATACTGCTGCTGCTGTCTGCATCACCCTTCTTTTTGTTTGTGAGTTCAGGAGAAAGTGTTGTTGTTGTTGTGGTGGTGGTTTCTGTATTTCCCACATCAGATGGGTTACTTTGAGATTCATCCTCTGGAGAAGTAGTGCCATTTCCAGCGTTTGCAGTATCAGAACTACTGGCATTATTTATCTCTGAAGTTGTGGGAGAAGAAGGTTGCGTTGCCTCAGCATTCGCATTATCTGCTGCACCTTCACCTGCTGCACTGCTGCCGCTGACTCCAGGTTGACTGTCGCCTTTAGCCGGAGCAGCACTCTCCTCAGCAGAAGAAGAAGAAGCAGCAGGTGGAGCAGGTGCCTCAGGATGATCAGAAGAAGAACCACCATTAGAACCACCACCAGTTCGATTCACAATAGCACCAGAACCAGAGTGTTCACTAGATTGATCTAGACCCTCTTGTTGACCTTTAGCGGTTTCTTTTGGTGGATTATTTGCTGGATCCTTTGGTGAAGTTGGAGCCGGTTCCTTTGGTGTAGTTGGAGCCGGTTCCTTTGGTGTAGTTGGGGAAGAAATAGGTTGTGCGGATGTACTTGATGTTTCTAACGAACCTTCTGCATCCCCATCAGGACGGGGTCCAGTTCCCACAGGACTGTCTGGGCCTCTAACATTCTCAGATGATTCTCTCTCCGCTGGTTCTTTATGTGCCTGGTCTTGTAATTCCACTTCCACGCGTACTTGTTGTTGTTCATGTTGATCAACGAGATTGGGTTTTGATTGAAGTGAAGGCATCGGTTTTTTCGTAATCGACTTACGTGCTTTCCAATCCGAACACTTTATTCCTTCAACCACATGATTGGGGGTACCCTCATTCTTTGTACACTCCTCTGCAAGCTTCTTTTCCCTATACTTAGTGCTTGTGTCTCCAAGAAAATCATCCCACTCCGACTCAGCAGCAACCGTCATGGTATACCCGCAGGCACAGCACAGCACAACGACCAACACACACATCACACGGCGCATCATCATCATTCCTCTTCTTTTTCTTGTTCTTGTTGTTATCCTCCTTCTCACTTGAGTTCACAGGTCTAATGGATGGAGTGTGGAAAAGAGAAAAAAGAAGGAAGAGAAAACACAGAAGCAAAAGTACACCACTATTACTCCACACACACATACACATATGGAATCTACCANACCCACACAGAACTGCTGATACTGCTGCTGCTGTCTGCATCACCCTTCTTGTTGTTTGTGAGTTCAGGAGGAAGTGTTGTTGTTCTGGTGGTGGTGGTATCTGCATTTCCCACACTTTCGAGGTTGCTTGTTGATTCTCCCCCTGAAGATGTTGTACCATCTTCATTCGATGCAGGATTAGAACCAGCATCACTCGCTGTTGCTGTATCGTTAGGAGAAGATGGAGGTTGTGATGTTTCACTTACATTTCCTTCCCTGTTGCTGCTGATTCCAGTGTTAGGTTCACTTGCAGTTGTCTCCGGTCTCGTAGCAGAATCAGTAGGTGCAGCAGCCTCTTGTTCTCCTCGAGTTTCCTGGTCAGCTTGAGCACCAGCCCGACCTGCTTCACCAGCAGCCCCTATACTTGGTGCACTAACACCAAGTTCAGCATCTTGACCATGTGAAGCCTCAGCAGGGTCTTCCGCTTTAAGCGGACCCTTTTGTAATGTTGTTTCTTTGGGACACTTAGCATTAGCTGTATCACCATCAGGACAAGTAGTAGCACCAGCACCAGCACGACCCTGTTCACCTCTTTCACTAGCAGGAGCAGAAGGTGGATCAGGATTATGATCTTCCACTTCAGCTTGAGTACAACTACGACCACCAGTAGAATCAGAAGGACTAGAAGAACAAGACGTATTAGCAATCTCAGAAGGACAATTAACGTCCCTTTCCACTCCCTCAGGACAAGAAGCTTTACCAGAACCCTGAGTACCTTTTGGAACGGCAGGACCTTCAGGACCTGGGGAACCTGAACCACCTCTATCACCGTCTTCCCCTCCAGCTTGTCCAGTAGAAGCAGACACGTCCGTCGCCACCCACACAGAAGACATGATCAACAGCAAAACAACAGAAAACAACACACGACACAACATTATCACCAGAAGAAAATAATGCTTCTTGATTTGGAAAACTTAACTACGAAATAAAGAGACAAATAAGAACAAAAAAACAATTATAACACAGTCCAAAATACGAATAAAGCAACACAAAACAAAAAAGTCAAAACACATTAGAAAACGTTAAAAGAGGAATACATAAAACCACATACACCCAAGCAAAAGGAAAAAACAGAACTTAAGAGCACAAAACACACAATCCAGCAAACGTTGCTTATGTTTAAGTTAAGATGC
This sequence comes from Trypanosoma theileri, assembly GCF_002087225.1. Taxonomy (NCBI): domain Eukaryota; phylum Euglenozoa; class Kinetoplastea; order Trypanosomatida; family Trypanosomatidae; genus Trypanosoma; species Trypanosoma theileri. The sequence continues at coordinate 15,870 of NW_021639909.1, forward strand.
AATGGATACTATATTTGTCTGTTACTGTCTTATTTTTCCAATGACTCACCATCATCATTGCCGCAGGGCAAAAAACAGTATGACCCGCCAACCCACGAGCAAATAAAAAAAACAGATATTAAACAATTAGCCCAATTATCCAAGTAAATACACAGAAAAATACACCAACTATGGGTGTAAGTCTATATGTGTGTATATACGCAATTATAAATATAAATTCATCGGTTATTATTATTTCATTTTCCCACTACAAAAAACAGTTCATCATTATCATCATCACAGTGCAAGCCCAGGTGCACACACACAGAGAGAGTCTCCAACAACACACACACAAAATGGAGTAGCAATAATAATAATTATAGGATAAACACAGAGAGAGCAAAAACACACAAAACACAATATCATTAAGAAACAAAAAAGAGAAATTCCAACATGTGGAAGATTAGTTAGACTGTAGTGTGGATGCATGCAAAAAAGAAAAAAACAAAGGATGACCTGAGTCACACCACCACCACCATCACAATCAGCACACAAGAATACAGGCCAGTGTAACCACAATCAGTAGTGGTACACGCACCCACACAGAACTGCTGATACTGCTGCTGCTGTCTGCATCACCCTTCTTGTTGTTTGTAGTCTCAGGAGGAAGTGTTGTTGTTGTTGTTGTGGTGGTGGTGGTGGATTGCTCATTACGGGTTGTTTCACTCTCTGCAGTGTTCGCAGCAACATTAGTTCCATTATCAGCCGGATTATTTTGAGCATCAGCTGTGGCCGAAGTGCTGTGTGAAGTGTCACCTGTATTGGGAGTTGTGCCAGTGGATGGTTCTTGCCCTTCAGCAGTTCCTGACGTTGTTGTGTTTGTGTTCTCTGTGTTTTGTGAATCAGTGGATTCTGTTTGTGATTGAGATGTGAGGTCGCTTAATGGCTTTCCATTTTCGTGTAATCCAGATTCTTGTACAGAAGATGCTTCACCTGGTGCTGCTTCTTGTGATGGTTTTAATGCCTCCTGCTTGTTATTTCCCAGTTGTTTCTGTCTTTCCCCTTCTTCTTCGTTAACATGAGAATCACTTTGTTCGTGGGAATTGTGTGTTTGTAAACTGTCTTTGTTTCCCTCAGGAGGAGCCTTACCACCCGACGAAGGAGCTTTGTGAGATTCAGGAAGACTTGATTTAACTTCTTCTTCAGGAGAATGGGATCGAGAAGCAGCAACGACACTCTCGAGGCCATTAGTTAGTGCTGAAGTATCACTTTCAAGGTTCTGTTTTACTTGTGGAAGACCTTTACCCTCTTTCAAGTGACCATCACCACCAGCAACACCGTCTCCTATTGAAGCTGACTGCTCTTCTAAAGCTTGTTGTAATTGCAAAGATTCTTTATTAGAATCTTCCTGTGGCGGACAATCAGTCTGGTCAGCCGTACACGTTGGGCTACGTTCAAGGGAATCCTGCGTCTCCAAAGTGTGATGATCATCAGTGTTTTGCAGAGTTTCAAGTGCATGACTTGGATCACTCGCCGCAGCCGTCAAAGACAAACAAACAATGATCAGAAACAAGAACAGCAAACACAAAGTACGACAGACTAGCTTCATGGCAAAAAATATTTTTTGCTGTTTTAGGTATCTCAAATGAAAAAATAAAAGGAAAAAAAAACATAAGAGAGAGAAATTATGGAATATATTACAAGAAAAACACAAACCACAAAAAAAAGGCATCAGTGTAAGCAAGTACTAGTCGAATAAAGGGACAAACGCACACACACCCAAGCAAATTGAAGAAAACAAATGTGAACAGGAACAAGCGAGACATCAAACATACGAACCAGAGAACTATGGGTGTGCTTGAGTTCATCAACAATTCTAAACGTAAATACGCAACTGTTATTTATTCCTCCCTCAGAAGAAAGCAGAATATCATAACGGTGCAGTGCAAAGCACACACAATGACCCAGCCAACAACACAAGGAAACAAAGAGATATTAACAATTAGCCCAATTTACCCAGTAAACACAGAAATACACCAACTATGGGTATAAGTCTATATATGTGTATATACGCAATTATAAATATAAATTCATCTGTTATTATTATTATTTCCTTTTCCCAGTGTAAAAAGGCAGTTCATCATTATCACAGTGCAAGCCCAGGTGCACACACACAGAGAGTCTCCAACAACACACACACACACACACACACAATGGAGTAGCAATAATAATTATAGGATAAACACAGAGAGTAAAAACACACACAAAAACAATATCATTAACATTAAGAAACAAAAAAAAAGAGATATACCAACAGGTGAAAGATTAGTTAGACTGTAGTGTGGATGCATGCAAAAAAGAAAAAAGAAAACAAAGGATGACCTGAGTCACACCATCACACCACCACAATCAGCACACAAGAATACAGGCCAGTGTAACACAATCAGTAGTGGTACACGCACCCACACAGAACTGCTGATACTGCTGCTGCTGTCTGCATCACCCTTCTTGTTGTTTGTGAGTTCAGGAGGAAGTGTTGTTGTTGTCGTGGTGGTAGTGGTAGTTGTGGTTAAGGTTGATTCCTCATTAGTTGGGTTACTTGATGACTCACTCCCTTCAGGTGCAGTGCCATTGTCAGCGTTTTTATGATCAGATTCATTATTCCCCTCAGTTTCCTGTGGTGAAGGTGTAGCATTGGCTTCAGTAGTTGTTGGTAAAGAAGATTCTGTTGGTGCACCATCATTCGTAGTTGTACTTCCACTTGATACACTCTGATTGTCTGTATTCTTTTCATGGTTCTCCTGTGTGGTTTTAGGCAATGTTTCCTCTGTCTGTGGAAGGGAGGTCTGTGAAACTTCAGAGTTCTCTTCAGGAGTACTGACAGATTGCAGTGCTGGAGGCCTTTCAAGTTTCTTTATTTCCTCCTCTGTTATTCCACCCTGTAGAGGACCAGTTGCACCCGTGCTTGCCAAGTCCCTCACTTCCATATCAGTTCTACTCTGATCATTCTGCCTGACAGCAGGAATAGTAACCTTCGCTGAGGCACTGAGAGATCCATTGGTCAGTTCAGCTGAGGCCGCAGGCTGTGGATGTGCTGCTGCTGGTAGTGGTGGTTGATCACCAGGAGGAACACCAGGAAGAGGATAAGCAGCAGGAACTTCTTCCTCCTCATCTCCTTTTTCTTTCTCTTCATGGTGAACATCACCTGCAGACTGTGCCAATTCGTGCCCCTTTCCTCTACCACTATCATCATCTGCAGCTTCTTCAGTTTCTTGACGTTCACCACTCCCAGTTGGATGAACACCACCCTCAGGAGCTAAACTAACTGCAGGATCATTAGCCAACACCA
>NW_021639909.1:19947-23217 GCF_002087225.1 Trypanosoma theileri
GTACACGCACCCACACAGAACTGCTGATACTGCTGCTGCTGTCTGCATCACCCTTCTTGTTGTTTGTGAGTTCAGGAGGAAGTGTTGTTGTTGTGGTGGTGTTTTCTGTATTTCTGTCAACACCTTCTTGGATGTTTGTGGACTCACTCTCCGTAGATGTAGTACCGTTCTCTGTCAGTGTAGTTTCAGATTCACCAGCATTACCTGTATCAGGTTTCTTAGAAGAAGAAGGTTGTGGTGCTGTATTTCCGTGGTTAGCTGCAGTTTCTCCTGTTGGACTGCTGCCGCTGTTTCCAGTTTGATCGTCAGCAGCAGCCACACTACTCCCATCAGCAGGAGAAGCAGGTGTAGGAATAACAGGTTCAGGACTACCTGGTATTGGATTATTATGTGTAGGAGGAGAAGGATGAGAAACTGCACTGGATGAACTAGAAGCTGAACTCCCACCAGAAGAACCACCAGAACCTTCATCCACTTGACTAGACTCAATAACACTACCAGGTTCCACTTTAACCTTTGGAATTTCAAGCTGATCCTTGGTTTGCTCCGGTAGACTACCAGTATTACGGTCATCTGTATTAGGCTTGACATCACGTTGAGGAGCACGAGGAGTTGGCTTTTCTGGAGCGGGAGAACGAGAAGAAGGCTGTTTACCTTGTGGTTCATGAGAGACCTGTGAAGGTTCAAGAGAAACTTCAGATTCCCTTGACTTAGGTAGACTTAATGATTTGCTTTCTTTCGTTTTATTCTTTTTAGTGGTATCTACAGCTACTTCTTTTTCTTCTTTCTCAGTGTCACCATCTTCGTCCTCCTCTTCAAGCAAAATCTCAAACCCACCAACATCCTCCGCAGGAATAGCACGATGAACAAGAGAAGGAACACCAACAGTGGAAGGTTTAATAAGGGCATCAGAAGTTTTAGGACTATCAGCCCATACTAACCCACAAGCACAACACAGTGCAAGAGTTAGTAAACAGAGCAGATAGCACCTCACCATTACAACATTTGTCATTGTTGATGTTTACTTCACTAGACTAATACAAGAAAGAAGAAGGCAGAGAAAGAATTATGATAGAAACAAAGAAACATACACCATTACAACAAATATTCACAGTGGGATAGAGAGAGAAAGAGAAGCATCAACTCCACAGTAAACCAAGAAAAGGAATAGTCCGCTTGTAATGATAATAATAAGTACCCATTAATAGAAAAAGAAAAGAAAACAACACAATAACCTAATAAGAAAGAGCCAAATACACACAGAATACCCCATGGCTCTAGTTTATGTATATTAAATTACTGCACACACACATCTGTGTGTACTAGCAAGAGATGTATACCGTCAGTGAGCAGAACAGCCCAGTTTTCTGCACACACAACGGGAAAAAGCAAGTAATGGAATTATTAAAAAAAGAACACACACACACACACAGACAAAGGTAAAAGAAAAAAGATATTCGAATTAAAAGAAAAAGCTGGTAAAAAGATTATTAGTTTATTCACCCATGGGGGATGTACGCAATTTTGATTCTGTTGGTTTAATCATTATTATTGTTTGCTCTCAAGTGAGTCCCACCGTTCAGTACATGGTAGCGGAGAACAACAAAACCACAATCAGTAGCGATGCTGCAGTGCGCATCCACACAGGACTGACACTGCTGTCAACATTAGCCTTCTTCTGAACAGTGGAAGCAATGCTGCTGATTCGTGTGTCGGTTACGGAAACAGGAGGTGCAGGACCAGGAGATGGAGTGGTGGTTGGTGCTTCTGTGGTAGTATTAGTGGTGGTGGCCGTTGATTCAGCATTACCATTCTCTTGTGAAGCTGTTGTGGGAAAAGTACCTGCAGCTGCAGGAGATGCTTGCTCGGTAGAATTAGAATTTCCTGTTGTAGTGTTATCCACTGTGTTATTTGATGATCCTGGGTTACCTTGTGAAGGTGGATTCGACGGTGGAATTTGGCTTTGTTCTTGAACAGTCGTAATAGCTTCGTCTATGCTGTTACTCCTGTCCTCTCGAGCAACAGAAGAAGTATCAGACGTACTTTCACCACCTCTTTCATTGTGGGCGGGTTGAGAATCGGCACGTGATCCTCCTTCTTCTTGATCCGTACTTCTCTCATCAACTTGTTCTTCTCGTGAAAGTGCTCCTGAGTCTCCTGGGTGTGTGTCTTGTGTACGAATCATTTCCTGTGTCGGCAGAACTGTTCCGTGAAGATCACCCTGACCTTCTCTCACAGAAGACCCAATGCTGGAACCAGAGGAAGAAGTTGTACTAGTATTCAACGTTGGAGTATGAAGTGATTCATTAAAGAGAGCTGTAAAGACATTACCTGGATCAGTACAAGTACCAGAAGTACAGACCGAACCAACCTCTTTATCTCCAGGTTCATTCGTAAATGCGTTAGCGTCCATGCAGACAAAGGCAACACTCAACAGAAAAACCAGCAAACACACAACGGATCGCATCATCATGGGAAGAGTAATTCTTGGTTGTTTTTACGTCACTTTGTTAAAGAAAAAAAGGGAACAGAGTGAAAAATTGAAAAAGATCCCATACAAAAGAAAGAAAAGCAAATGGTGGGAAAACAGAACACAACTAAAACAACAGTAAACACAATACAACACTTCCAGTATAAACAATAAAGAATCCAATAAAGAGGCACCAGAAAAATAAAAACCGAACAAAACAAGAAGTAATGAAAAAAGAAATTAAAAGCACAACGAAATGCCCAACAAAACATACAATAACAAAGAAGACTGGGTATGCTGGTGCTTATAAGCAATAATGCAATTATGTTTAACAATTACTGTTTTTTTTTCTTCTATCCAAAGTAGATAAACATAACAATGCAGGACAAAGCACATAAAGAACTAGCAAATCACAAGCAAACAAAAAGAAATTAACAATTAAAAACACCATACCCAGTAAACACAGAAATACACCAACTATGGGTATAAGTCTATATATGTGTATATACGCAATTATAAATATAAATTCATCTGTTATTATTATTATTTTTTTCCACTGCAAAAAGGCAGTTCATCATCATCACAGTGCAAGCCCAGGTGCACACACAGAGAGTCTCCAAGAACACACGCACACACACAATGGAGTAGCAATAATAATTATTATAGGATAAACACAGAGAGAGCAAAAACACACACAAAACACATTAAGAAACAAAAAAAGAAAAGAAATTCCAACAGGTGGAAGATTAGTTAGACTGTAGTGTGGATGCATGCAAAAAAGAAGAAAAGAAAACAAAGGA
>NW_021639909.1:23347-24726 GCF_002087225.1 Trypanosoma theileri
GGTACACGCACCCACACAGAACTGCTGATACTGCTGCTGCTGTCTGCATCACCCTTCTTGTTGTTTGTGAGTTCAGGAGGAAGTGTTGTTGTTGTAGTAGTAGTAGTAGTAGTGGTTGTATTTCCTGCAACACCTGTAGTGTTTGTATACTCATTCTGTGAACCAGTGTCATCACTCCCAGAAGATGTTCCTCCGGTATTCTCTATAACTGAACTGCTGGAAGTGTCAGAAGGAGAAGAAGGTTGTGTGACGGTAGCTTCTTGTGGGTGTGTATTGCCCTGCGCATCACTTGTGCCTTGTGTACCATTACCCGTCTGAATACTCTGTTCGTTTCCAGGTGTTTGCACATTATCCGAACCATTGGGGTTTTCTGAGTTACCAGGGCTTACTGTTGCTGGTTCACTGTCAGAGTGCTCTCTGCTCCCTTCTACAGCAGCTTCTTCACGGCTTACTCGTTCTTCCACACCTCGCGAAACTTGTTCATCATCTCCTTCTTTCTTTTCTCCCATCAGTGGAGATGAATTCTCTCTATTTTCTACAAGGGAACCACCCCGATCACCAGGCGAACCATTAGATGAACCTCTAGACGTAGATGTAGTACCGTGACCAGGTATCTCTGAATTTGGACCTGGAGGAGATCTACTGTGATCATCTGCTTGGTTTCCACTTAATGAACGTTCTTGAGACGACCCCAGCGTGGTGTTTGGTTTGCAAGCTTTCTCCGTCGTTTTACCTTCGGCACCACATGTTTCCATAGTTTCTTCTTGCGCACTTTTTAAATGAGTACCATCATCCTGGGTCTGTACAGTAGCACCATCAACTCCAGTAGCATCACCTCCTTCAGCGGCTAACACACATCCGCAGACACAACAGAAGGAGAGAACCAACACACAGAGCACGTGCCTCATTGGTATCTGAACAGCTGTTGTTATTATTATCTGGTGGCACTACTCTGAGCAATAAAAAAAAGAGAAAACAAACACCAACAAAAGGAAATCATTGCTCCACATCAAGAAATATATATAAGCACACATAGAAAACAAACATAAATCCACAACAATCACTCAGAAAGTGTCCAATTAAAGAAACAAAACACACAATACCCAATGCTAAACAGAAACTCTCAATAAGCCCGCAAGAGAAACAATGATTTAATAAATTATACGTACGACCAAACAAGAGAAGAAAATACACCAAACTATAGCTCTTCATTCGTTGGTCAACATAGCAAAACATTACTTTCTGTGTAACAGTTATTATTATTTTCCTATTCTGAACAAAACAGAATACCAAAACGGTGCAGGGCAAAAGCACAACGCCCCAACAAACCACGCAAGCAAAAAACAAAGGTATTAATCATTAGCCCAATTTATCCAGTA
>NW_021639909.1:25130-27631 GCF_002087225.1 Trypanosoma theileri
GCCAGTGTAACCACAATCAGTAGTGGTACACGCACCCACACAGAACTGCTGATACTGCTGCTGCTGTCTGCATCACCCTTCTTGTTGTTTGTGAGTTCAGGAGGAAGTGTTGTTGTTGTTGTGGTAGTAGTGGTGGTGGTTGATTCTTCATTATTATTGGCTGTATTGGAAGTGTTAGAGTACGTACTAGCTGAGTTATTTGATGATGTCTCTGCATTTCCTCCATCCTCGGTGTTATTTGAAGGCTCACTCCCTGCCGCTGTAGTGTCATTCCCCGCCCTTGTGGTTTCTGAGTGTCCAGCAGTAGTTGTGGCTGGAGTACCGGAAGAAGGTCCATTTGTGCTGTTTTCAGAGGATGAAGATTGTGCGAGATGACCTTCTTGATAATGTCCATTATTGCTGGCTGGATCGTTTCCACCTTGCCTACCATTTTCCCCGACAATCCTCTGTGTGCTTTCTTTCTCTTGACTTGTAGAATGAGGTAAGGTGCCACTTCCTTTTTGTTGGTTCTCGGTTTCTTTGGTTTCCTCATTTCTCCCAGTCGGCCCACCTGTCCCTTTATTTATACTCGCATCTTCAGTTTCTTTCCTCTGCTCTTCTGTCAAGGGATCAGCACGATCAGAAGGAGAGGAGTGATCATGTCCCAGTGATGATGTGGTTTGCGTATGTTTAGTGACGGAAGTTTCTTGGCGTCTCTTTTCGTCATCTTTTTGATGCGAAGCCTCTGAGAGTTGTGTTGTGCAAGACTCCTTTTCCTTTTGATCACCAGTACACTCTCCATTTGTTATTGTCGGCAATTCTTCTTGCCCAGGATCAGCCCCAGCCTGCAAAGCACTTGGACCAACATGTGCCCCAGTAACCTGAACAACTCCACCTTCAACGGCAAGCACAGATCCACAAACGCAATACAGTACAAGAACCAAACTACACAGCACGTAGCGCATCATTACCATTGCAATACTTCTTGTAGTAGTCTTACTTCAATCGCTTACAGAAAAATAAATCAGATAGAAAAACAGAAACAAAAAGAATCAATGAAAAAAAAATGGAAACACACACCAAATCAAACAAGAAAGAAAAAAAAAGAAAGAAACACAAGACATAACACAAACATTCAACCATCACTCATATCGAGTTCGATTAAAGAAACAAAGCAAACAATACCTATCAACAAGCACAAAATCCCAATGAGCCTCTCAGATGAAAAAAAAAGAAATTGAAGAGAACGACCATCAGAATTACAAGGCAGACGCAATTATAAATTCATCTGTTATTATTATTTCTTCCTTTTCCCCTTGCAAAAAAGCAATTCATTATCATCACAGTGCAAGCACAGGCACACAAAGAGAGTCTCCAAGAACACACACACACACAATGGAGTAGCAATAATAATTATTATAGGATAAACACAGAGAGAGTAAACACACACAAAAAACATTAACAAACAAAAAAGAAGAAACTCCCAACAGGTAAAAGATTAGTTAGACTGTAGGGATTACATGCAAAAAAGAAGAAAAGAAAACAAAGGATGACCTGAGTCACACCATCATTACAATCAATCAGCACACAAGAATACAGGCCAGTGTAACCACAATCAGTAGGGGCACACGCACCCACACAGAACTGCTGATACTGCTGCTGCTGTCTGCATCACCCTTCTTGTTGTTTGTGAGTTCAGGAGGAAGTGTTGTTGTTGTTGTGGTGGTGGTAGTAGTTGATTCCTCATTATTGGTTGTATTGGCAGTATTCGTTGTTGACTCACTCCCTGAAGATGTATTATCATTCTCAGTTGATGCAGTATTTGAACCACCATCACTTGCTGTGGCTGAACTGCTGGAAGAAGGTGTAGTTGGTGATGGTGCACCTTCACTTGCTTCATTGTTTGCATGTTGAGGATTATCTGAAGGAACAGTAGTGTTTCCTGCAGTAGAAGGAGAAGGAACAGCAGGAGGCATAGAAGTTTCAGAAGTGGAAGTACGACCATCAGCAACTCCACCAGTACCCGCAGCAGAAGCAGTTTCTCTATTTTTACCGGCAGCACTATCACTATGACCGTCAGCACCAGGCATACTATTTTCATCGTGACGGTCTTGCGGATTTTGACCACCAATTTCACCAGGACCCTTAACAGGCTGTTCAGAAGCAGGTGCTTTTGGTGTTCCTGTACAGGCATCACCTGAATCGTTACGGCAATTCTCTTGAGTTTCACCATCTTTGTTAGGGCAACTCTTCTTCTCAGAAGATGTCACACAATCATCAGTACGAGCACCATCAGGTACACTATCGCTACTAGAACACGGAGGACCAGTCATCTCTGAAGTACAATCTTTACCGCCGGCATGTAGAGAAGTAGAAGGAACAGCAGCAGGAAGCGGTGCAGGAGGTTGAACACCAGGAACAGAAGGACAGCCAGACTCAGGCTCAGAAGAACCAGGTGTGCAAGAAGGTTTAGACGCAACTTCAGCAGCTGCAGCAGCAGCCGCCATGGTATACCCGCAGGC
>NW_021639909.1:27691-27958 GCF_002087225.1 Trypanosoma theileri
AAATCGATTACCACTATGGAAACTCACATCGTGAAAGTAAAACCTACCAGTTAAAGAATACAATACAGCGCACAATAACCTTAGTAAGAGTAAAAACAAAAACAAAAAATGCCCACACTCACAAACATCTCAAAAAAGGCTGAATCGCCCCAGCAAAATCATCAAGCAAAGAAAACAGATATTAACCATTAGCCCAATGTACCCAGTAAATACAGAAATACACCAACTATGGGTGTAAGTCTATACGTATATACACGCAATTATAAA
>NW_021639909.1:29889-29984 GCF_002087225.1 Trypanosoma theileri
ACAAATTTATACGTGATGACGTCATCTTTTCCAACCAAATTTGCCACTCTTGCTCAAATGTGGTACGTGCAAGAGCTTCCAATTTCTCAAGCTGT
>NW_021639909.1:31014-31306 GCF_002087225.1 Trypanosoma theileri
GCCTGCACAATCATTCTCGTTTTCCCATTTACGCAACACTTTAGCTGCTGCGTTCCGCGCATTGCGAAAGTCTTCACCATTGGATTCTTCTTCTATACGATTCCAAAACGCTTCTAGTTGCCTTTTGAGCTCAGCTGCAACGTTGTCATAACCTTCTGCCTTGAGCTGATAATACACCCACCGAACTTTGCCATCCAACTTGTACCATTTTATCCAATATGGACAGTAATCACTGTAAACAAACTCCATTGTGCGAGACAACTCTGCGCGATGCTGGGCTATTTGCGCTTCC
>NW_021639909.1:31782-32430 GCF_002087225.1 Trypanosoma theileri
ACTCTTTGGTGTCCCACTTTGTTTTTTTTGCCAAAGCCCATTTCTCATCCATTTCGTTATTAGCATCTGTCTCGGCCTGTACAGCGGCTTCATAACGCTTGGCTGCAGCACCATACTTCTTTAGCAATTCTAAATCTTTAGCAGAGTGCGGATCTTGTTTGGCTTCTTCCTGCAACTCAGCAACACTTTTACCAATGTGACCACACAACAATTCCGATATCGGCGCCAAACTCTTGATGCGTGANCTAGTGAGGATCACTAAAGACCCTGTATGTGGAAAAGAAAAAAGAAGAAGGAAGAGAACAGGAAACACCTGTACACCACTATTACTCCACACACAACATATATGGAATCTACCATGAATGCAAAGAAAGAATACCCATTAGGGAAAATACCCATTATTCAAACAATATGAAGTCCCATTCAAATCCCACAAAAAAGATATAAAAAATTAAAATACCATTTGGTAACATTGTAGAGATAGCCACACACACAGAGAGAGAAGTAATAATAACGGATAATGTATAAATCTCTCTGTGTTGGCTTCTCCCTTTCCCCATTATAATTAGTATCCCCACTGAATTAAGCAAATTATATTTTATCCCGCTCAGAAAAAATGTGAACGCAAATTAAAAAAAAGAAAAGAGA
>NW_021639909.1:33063-33559 GCF_002087225.1 Trypanosoma theileri
CAGAACCACACAATTGCAGAGTGAGATACACCACAAGGTGCACTGCAATGCTCTGCTTACAAGTATAAAAATGAAAAGAAATTAAGTATTCCCACACAAATTGATGCACCTCATTCCAGTGGGTGTCATCGGGATTAATTTTCTCGGTGCTCAGTGTACCGAACACAGTAGCAATTATATTATTATTAACAGTAAACAAGTGATTACCAACACTCTCTGGAAGGGACCTCACCACAGTGCTCAGCACAGAGAGAGAGCAGCAATTGCAGTTCCTTTGTATTTATTACACAAATATCAGCAGCATCAAGAGAGCGCTGTTTATTTTCTTCCTTTTCCTTCTCAGCAGCCACCCCGGCTTGTTCGGTGGCTTAACAACACTTGACAGCATCACCACAGTTCTTTCGTAATTCGATTTTTATTTCCGATTTTTTCTTTTTGATTTAGTCCCTCTGCCTGCTGTTAGATTTAACAATCGCATGCATAATATCAACATAGG
>NW_021639909.1:34709-35660 GCF_002087225.1 Trypanosoma theileri
ATAAGCAATTATAAATATAAATATGTATCTGTTATTATTATTTCCTTTCCATTTCATTGCAAAACGCAGTTCATCATCATTATCACGGTGCAAGCCCAGGTGCACACACAGAGAGAGTCTCCAAGAACACACACACACACACAAAATGGAGTAGCAATAATAATTATTATAGGATAAACAAAGAGAGCAAAAACACACAAAACACACATTAACATTAAGAAACAAAAAAAAGAAGAGATAATCCCAACAGGTGAAAGATTAGTTAGACTGTAGGGATTGCATGCAAAAAAAAAAAAGAAAGGATGGCCTGACTCACACAACCACCATTACAGAATCAGCACACAAGAATACAGGCCAGTGTAACCACAATCAGTAGTGGTACACGTACCCACACAGAACTGCTGACACTGCTGCTGCTGTCTGCATCACCCTTCTTGTTGTTTGTGAGTTCAGGAGGAAGTGTTGTTGTTGTTGTTGTGGTGGTGGTGGTTGTAGCTGTAGCTGTGTTATTTGTTGATTCACCCCCTGCAGCGGTAGCACCATTCACTGGTTGTGAAGATTGTGTGTCAGTATTTCCTTGAGACTGTGCAGTATTACTGGTATCTGCATGTCTTGCAGCCTGAGTACCATTCTCCTTGGGAGCAATTTGTGTACTTTCCGACACCGTGTCCTCACTTTTAGTATTGGAAGTTGGTGAAGTACCAGAGTGTACTGCGTTCTGTTGATTATCAGATTTGGATCCTTTATCATTATTTCCTGTTTCTGGTCTCTCTGTTTCTTTCTGTTCAACCTGCGAAGCCACCATACCTCCACGTTCAGTTTGATCGTTATGATTTCTTGAAGGAGATCCGCCAAGCTCTCCCTCTTGTGCACTGTGTTGCGAAGGAATGGTATTTGTAGGTGAAACAGGAGGTTGAGGTACAGGTGCGTCTGGGGTACGAGTTTGTGATG
>NW_021639909.1:36316-41842 GCF_002087225.1 Trypanosoma theileri
AGCAGAACAGCCCAGTTTTCTGCAAACACTCAACGGAAAAGCAAGTAAAGGAATTATTAGAAAACGAACACACACACAAAAGTAAAAAAAAAGATATTCGAATTAAAAGAGAAAGCTGGTAAACAGATTATTAATTCATTCACCCATGGGGGATGTACGCAAATATAATTATGTTAGTATAACCATTATTATTATTATTTACCCTCAGACGAGTCCCACTGTTCAGTACACGGTAGCGGAAAACAACACAGCCACAATCAGTATCGGGGCTGCAGTGCGCATCCACACAGGACTGAAACTGCTGTCAGCATTAGCCTTGTTCTTCTGTACAATGGGGTCAATGCTGCTGATCTCTGCGTTAGGTACAGGAACAGAAGATGGAGTGGTGGTTGGTGCATCTGTGGTAGTATTAGTGGTGGTGGTCGTTATATCAGCATTGCCATTTACCTGTGAACTTTCTGTGCCAGTCGTTCCAGCGGCTGCAGAAGACTGCTCGGTAGTATTATAATCGCTCGATGTTGTTTTATCTCCTGTTTTGTCTGACAATTGTTGGTTATGTTGTGCAGCTGCATTAGACTGTTGAGGTTGGCTTTGTTCTTCCGCAGTTAGAGTGGCTCCGTCTGCGGTGTTACTCCTGTTCACTTGAGTTGTTGAAGTATCAGACGTAGTGTCACGATTATTTCCATCTTCTGTGGACTGAGAATCGGCACGTGTTGGCTTTTCTTGATCCATATTCTTCAGCGCAGAGTGTTCTACTTGTGCAGATATTTCTGAGTCTCTAGGGAGTGTATCTCCTGTACGACCCAGATCCGGTGTTACCGCACCTGGTGCTTGATGATCACCCAAATTTAGTGTGCCAGAAGAACTGCTTGTGGTACCAGTGTTAGATCTTCCAGTAGAGCGTGACACAGGGTAGTGAGATTCTTCATTATGGAGAGATATGAAGATGCGATCACTAACTTGACTTCCAGGAGTAGTACAAGGTCGTCCAGTAGTTTTAGAAAATCCAGTAGAGCAATCAGAATCAGTATCAGCACCGGGTGCTTTAACAGTATCCGAGTCAGCTTTCACATAAAAAGAGGCAACACTCAGCAGAAAAACCAGCAAACACACAACGGGTCGCATCATCATGGCAATAGTAATTCTTGGTTGTTTTACGTCACTTTGTTAAAGGAAAGAAAAATGGAACAGAGAGAAGAAGTAAAAAAAAGATCCCATACAATAGAATCAAAAAAAAAAGGTAGAGAACACAATAGAAACAAAAGTAAACATAATACAACACTTCCAGTATAAACAATACGGTATCCAGTAAAGAGGCACCACAAAAATCCCAAGAAAAGAAGTAAAGAAAAAGAAATTAAAAGCACAACGAAAGCCCAACAAACACACAATAACAAAGAAGAATGTGTATGCTGGGGATTATAAGCAATAATAAAATTATATGTAACAATAACTGTTTTTTCTTTTCTCTATTCAAAGTAGATAATCATAACAATACAGCACAAAAGCACTAGCAAACCACAAGCAAAGAAACAGATATTAAACATTAGCCCAATTTATACAGTAAACACAGAAATATACACCAACTATGGGTATAAGTCTATATGTGTATATATACGCAATTATAAATATAAATTCACCTATTATTATTATTTCCTTTTTTCCCACTGCAAAAAGCAGTTCATTATCATCATTATCACAGTGCAAGCCCAGGTACACACACAGAGAGAGAGTCTCCAAGAACACACACAATGGAGCAGCAATAATAATTATTATAGGATAAACACACAAAACACATTAACATTAAGAAACAAAAAAAAGAAAAGAAATCCCAACAGGTGAAAGATTAGTTAGACTGTAGGGATTATATGCAAAAAAAGAAAAGAAAGGATGACCTGAGTCACACCATCAGCATCACCACTAGAATCAGCACACAAGAATACAGGCCAGTGTAACCACAATCAGTAGTGGTACACGCACCCACACAGAACTGCTGATACTGCTGCTGCTGTCTGCATCACCCTTCTTGTTGTTTGTGAGTTCAGGAGGAATTGTTGTTGTTGTTGTTGTGGTGGTTGATTCTTCATTGCTGGGTGTGTTGGGGTCAGAACTCGTGTTCGCTGCGTTACTGTTTTCACCTTTACCGTTGTTTGATTGAGGTTCCTGTGAAGAAGGTGCTGGTTCCTGCGAGTCACTGGTCTCCTGAGGTTCAGTACCCCCTGTACTGTGCACATTAGAAGAATTGGATTGTGCTTCATTTTCAGTTCCCTCCATCTGGTCGTCTTTGCTGTTCTGTTTGACTTCACCTTGAACATCATCTCTCTGATCACTGCCATCCTCTGCGGGAGTACCACTCTTACTCGGTTGTGTTAATGTTCCATCAACACGTGTGAGTTGTTCATTATGTGCTGTAGAAGTTACAACAGCTGAAGAAGAAACTTCAGAAGAAGACGAAGTGATTCGCAAATCAGACGGTTGTGCCGGATTGCTCTCCCTTATGTCAGCGTGAATATCATTCTCAGGATTCTCTCTATCTTGTTGACCTCCGTCATGCTTTTCAGTTTTCTCTTTCTTCTCCTTTCCATTTTTCTCGACCTCAGGGGTTTTCACATCCACTTTGGGGTTCTCTAGAGGCTTCGCACGTTCAATAACAGCGCCACCTTCTTCGGGATTATCTATGCCAGGACCAATACCATCACCATGTGTGGTTTTTAATCTTAATGCTGGATCCTGACCACCAGATGGACCCTGACCAACAACAGGAAAAACAAGGTTTTCAAGAGAAGAAGGCACATCTGCAGCTTTAACCTCAGCCACTACACACAGAGAGGCAACGTTCAGCACCAAAAAGAGACAAAACAACCAATGCCTCAAAACCACCATTGTTAAAACTTTTGCAATGTTGAATAACGGAAGAGCTGAATAACTAAAAAAGAAAACATGTAGCAAAAACAAGAAGAAAGTACAATATACACACACGCACAAAAACGGTGGAACAAAACACAATACCATTAACACAAATAACAAAGCGTCCAATACAGATGAACCACATACACAATTCCCAAGAAACAAAAAAAAACAGAAAAAGGTAAATCAAATGCACACACAAAAACTCCCACTAAAACTTCCAGCAAAATACAGTTATGTTTACGTTCATATGCAATTACTAGCACATGTGTATCAGCTATTGCTGTTTCTCTCCAGAGAGCATTAAATCATCATCAGTGGATCAGGGCACCAAACACACAACGCCTCCAGATATACCATAAGCAAAGAAAAAGATATGAACTATAAGCCCAACGTACCTCAGTAAACACAGAAATACACACTATGGGTGTAAGTCTATATGTGTGTCTAAGCAATTATAAATATAAATTCATCTGTTATTATTATTTCCTTTTTCCTCTCACTGCAAAAAGCAGTTCATCATCATCATCATAATTATCACAGTGGAAGCTCAGGCGCACACAGAGAGAGTCTCCAAGAACACACACACACACAATGGAGTAGCAATAATAATTATAGGATAAACATAAAGAGAGCAAAAACACACACAAAACACATTAACATTAAGAAACAAAAAACAATTCCAACAGGTAAAAGATTAGTTAGACTGTAGGGATGTATGCAAAAAGAAAAAGAAAACAAAGGATGACCTGAGTCACACCACCACCACACCACCATTACAATCAGCATACAAGAATACAGGCCAGTGTAACCACAATCAATAGTGGTACACGCACCCATACAGAACTGCTGATACTGCTGCTGCTGTCTGCATCACCCTTCTTGTTGTTTGTGATTTCAGGAGGAAGTGTTGTTGTTGTTGTGGTGGTGGTGGTAGTTGTAGTGGTTGTAGTGGTGCCCGCATTTTCCACACTTTCTTGGGTACCTGTTGACTCACTCCCTGCAGATGAAGTGCCATTCCCAGGTGTTGCAGCATCAGAACCAACATCACTCCCTGTGGCGGAAGTGGTAGGAGAGTCAGCAGAAGGTTGTGTTCCCTCAGCAGTTCCCTGGTTATCTGCTGCAGTGGATGTATGGTTGTCGCTGTTTCGAGGTTGAGGATCACTAGCAGGAGCAGAAGCAGCAGGTGGAGGAGATGCAGTAGAATGATTAGAAGAAGAAGAAGTATCATCAGTACCAGAACCAGAACCAATCCCAAGACCAGCTTCACCTAATGTAACGTGAGCACCAGTCCTATCAGTAGCAAGATGACCGTGTTTATTTGAAGGCGCTTCAAGAAGAGCACCATGTCCAGGCTTTTCAGGGATAGATATTCTTGGTTTAGTTGGAGTCAGTTCCTCTGGTGCAGTTGTACAAGGAAGATTAGAAGAATTCTGAGTGCAAGTGGCACCAGGCGCAGATTGCTGATGAGGAAGGGTAGGAGGTTGTTGGGGTTGAACACCAGGAGCGATGTCAGCACCCCGAACCCCAGTTTCAGAGAGAGAATCAGAAGAAGAACTATGACCACCAGAACCAGGATCACCAGTAGTTAGGTGTTGTGGTTGAGTTGCATCCGGTACTTTTGCTGATGCTGGGGAACAAGGCTGACCATCGGTTGAAACGGAAGAATTAGGAGGGCACGACGTCTCAGCAGAAGTAGTAAGACAACTACCGCCATCATCACTAACTACAGGAGAAAGACTAGCAGGATCCGTAGGACCGGCAGGACGGCGGTCAGTCTGTTGCACTTCAGTATGAAGAACTTTGGTTTCAGATGCAGTATCAGGAACAACACGATCACCACCTCCACCAGGAATCTCTGCAGATGCCACACATAGAGAGATAACACTCAGAAGCAAAGCTAGTATATAGAACACAAGGCGCAGCATCATGACAAAAGTTGTTCTTGTGACTCTCGTCACTTGAGTTCACAGATCTATGTAGGGAGTGTGGAAAAGAGAAACAAGAAGGAAGAGACAAAGAAAGAGACATACATAGTGAGTGGATACAGGACATGAATAGTAAACCACAAAGAAACTCACATCACGAAAAGAAAAAGCCACCAGTTAATAAATGCAATACAGCGCAATAACCTCAGTAAGAAAAAAAGAAAAAAAATCCCAAACTCAGAAAAAGTTCAAAAAAGGTTGAATCACGCAGCAAAATCATCAAGCAAAACAACACATATTAAACATTAGCCCAACTTACACAATGAAAACACAGAAATATACACCAACTATGGGTATAAGTCTATACGTTTGTATATCCGCAATTATAAATATAAATTCATCTGTTATTATTATCTTCTTTTTCCCATTGCAAAAAAGCAGTTCATCATCATTATCAGAGTGCAAGCCCAGGCACACACACAGAGAGAGATACTCCAAGACCACACACACACACACAATGGAGTAGCAATAATAATTATTATAGGATAAACACACAGAGAGCAAAAACACACAAAACACATTAACATTAAGAAACACAAAAAAGAAGAATATAATCCCAACAGGTGGAAGATTAGTTAGAGTGTAGGGATGCATGCAAAAAGAAGAAAAGAGAAAACAAAGGATGACCTGA
>NW_021639909.1:42250-42532 GCF_002087225.1 Trypanosoma theileri
CTGGAAGAAGATGAGTGTGTGACAGCATTGCCCTTGCTACCTGTACTTTCACTGGATGCACTGTTGTCGCTATTTCCACGTTGGCTGTTAACTGCAGGCGCAGCAATATCCCCAGCCGCAGAAGCAGCACCTTTACCATCTGTTCCATTTTCAACAGAAGCACCAATGACACCGTTTCCACGATTATCGTCACCTGGGTTACCCTCATTGGATTCCTTACCTGGTGCACCGGTAACACGACTACCAGAACTAGCAGAACCAGGACTAGCCAAATTACCAGTT
>NW_021639909.1:44237-45404 GCF_002087225.1 Trypanosoma theileri
TTATTATTATTTGTCCTCAGATGAGTCCCACCGTTCAGTACACTGTAGCGGAGAACAACACAACCACAATCATCAGCGGTGCTGCAGTGCGCATCCACACAGGATTGACACTGCTGTCAACATTAGCATTGGCATTCTTCTGTACAATGGGGGCAATGCTGCTGTTAATCTCTGTGTTGGGTACAGGAGATGAAGATAGAGTTGTGGTTGGTGCTTCTGTGGTATTGTCCTCGGGGCTTGGCTGAGTAGTGGAAGTGTTTTCTTCTGTTTCCGTTTTCGCACCCTCACCCATGTCTGCACCAGAACCACTGGTATCTGTACTCTCGTTAGTGGCAGTAGTTTCTTGTGAGTCTGCAGCAGAAATAGAATTAGGTGCAGTCGTACCTGATGCTTGAGAAGGGTTACTGCTGTCCGGAGAGTCAGTTGAGACACCAAGTGAAACATTATCAGTTGTCGATGTACTCCCTTCTGTTACTTGATTTTCTGTGCTCGAAGAATCATTAATCGTAGCACCTTGTGAAGAAGAGGTCCTCCCTGCAGCCTCACTTCCATCTGGTAAACTCCCAGTATTCCTACCAGCGTCTTGAGCAGGATCACTCGTTGGACCCTTGTTATTTTGTTGATCTATTGTTGAAGAGTGCACTGCACTTTCTCCAGGACCAAGGGAATCACCGGCAAGATCTTGAGAATGGTTGTCCCCAACACCCATACCAGATACTTCAGGGCGATGAGCCACTGTGGTGGGAAGGGTCACCTCTGATTCATCTCTACCACTTTCTCCAAAACCACCTACTTTCAGCTGAGCTTCACCACTATGACCTGCTAGGGTGGGTTGCGTCAACTCTGTTACAGTATCACGTTCGTTTTCTGCACGATTAACTAATTGCTGCTGAGCTCCACCACTATGATCTTCCGAACCGCCTCCAGTTTTACGTTTGGCATAAAAACCATCCCCGTATTCTTCAAAAACACTTTCAACACTCATATTACCTTCACCACCTGCTATCGCCATCACCGCCTTTGGCTGTCCAGCATTAACAGTAGTCCTTGTTGTTTGTGTTGTGGTTGCTGCTCTTGCGGTACGCTGGCGGCAGAGGTCTGCGTACTTCCCACATGCAGACACACGGCTGCCCGCACCGCATGTAAGCCACTCGCTCTCAGCAGCGG
>NW_021639909.1:45568-45963 GCF_002087225.1 Trypanosoma theileri
CACACACAAAGAGAGAAGCAATAAAAACAACGGATAATGCATAAATCTCTCTATGTGTCGGCTTCTCCCTGTCCCTATTATAATTAGTATCCCCACTGAATTAAGCAAATAATATGTTATCCCGCTCAGTAATAATGTGAAAGCAAATAAAAAAAAAGAAAAGAGATATCATTTACCAGAACCACACAATTGCAGAGTGAGACACACCACAAGGTGCACAGCAATGCTCTGCTTATAAGTATAAAAAAGAAAAGAGAGATTAAGAGTATTTCCACACAAATTGATGCACCTCATTCCAGTGGGTGTCATCGGGATTAATTTTCTCAGTGCTCCATGTACAAAAACACAGTAGCAACTATATTATTATTATTAACAGTAAACAAGTGATTACCAAC
>NW_021639909.1:46778-47247 GCF_002087225.1 Trypanosoma theileri
GGACACAAAATTTTGGAACAGTCAACAATGTGGATTATAAGTGATCCAGTTACCGCAATTATGAGGAAAAGCACGACAAACAAACAAGATAAGCAAAGTCAACAAATCAACAGTCTTTAAACAAAAATAAAAACAAAGAACACAATGCCAGGCACGTAAAAAAAGATAATCCCAATTAACCCCTCAAAACCGAAAAAGCACTGAGAGAACGATTATCAGAAGCACAAACCACAGAAATACAAAACATTTTCACTTCCGGTCGAACCACGTACACAATTATGAATATATGTTTATACCTTTTTATTGATTTTCCGCACACAACAATTCACCAGCACAGAGAAGGACAAAGCACACAGCGCCAACAAAAAGAAAAGGAAAAAGAAACAAAAATAATTGAGATAAGCATCAACCGCAGAAAAATATCACAGAACTCTAGATAAGCTGGTGTTTGTATGCAATTAAGAATACA
>NW_021639909.1:48271-48570 GCF_002087225.1 Trypanosoma theileri
CACCAGGAATACCGGCGTGGAGTCCTAAAGGATCAGGATAAACACCACCAGGCACTCCAGCCAATCCAGGGGCACCATGTACACCACGATATCCCTGATGTTAATTAGCCATCACACTTCCACAGAAGCAGTACAGCATGAAAGGCAGTAAGCACAACACGTGGCCCATCATCATCTTCATAGCCATAATAGTGGTAGTTGGGCTTCGCTTAAAAATACTCAACTACAAAGAAAAAAACAATATGAGAAACCCAAAAACATATAGACACGAAAACACAAGCGTGTACAAGTAGTGAAGC
>NW_021639909.1:49615-50253 GCF_002087225.1 Trypanosoma theileri
CAGTAAAGCAACAAAAAGGAATAGACAGCTTGCACGATAATATGTAATACCTTAATAGAAAAAGAGTAGACCCTACAATACCCAAATAAGAGAGAGCCAAATACACACACACAATAACCCATGGCTCTAGTTTATGTAGTAAATTACTGCACACACACACACACACACATCCGTGTGTACTAGCAAGAGATGTATACCGATAGTGAGCAGAACAGCCCAGTTTTCTGCAAACACACACAACGGGAAAAGCAGATAATGGAATTATTAGAAAAAAGAAACACACACACACAAAAAAGTAAAAGAAAAGATATTCCAACTAAAAGANATCTTGTACAGGAGGAGGAGGAGAAGATAGGACAGCTTCCGGTTTACTCGCGTTCAAAGGACTTTGAACTTCTAATGTGTCACCTGCCTTTTGTTGCTTCACCTTCTGCTCTCCATCCATCTTGTTCCTGTTCAAAACACCACTTTCACCTTTAGTAACACTATTGGTCACGACAGGACGATTCTCACTCTTAATATCTGCACCAGGCAAACCATTAACACCTTGAAGTTCCTTCGTACTGCCGAGAGCCTTTGTACCACCTGGACGAACAGATGAAAGATCATCACGTTGATTTAAAAGAGACATACCATAA
>NW_021639909.1:51023-52561 GCF_002087225.1 Trypanosoma theileri
AAGCTCAACAGTGTAGAAAAAAAATCAGAAACAAAGCAATAAAGAGAATTAAATCAGTAAACTTAGAAACAAAAGTACATCCATATCATCAAAGACTCCCGCAATACAGCATAGAATGCCCCAGCAAATCATAAGCAAAGAAACAGATATTAACCCTTAGTCCAACTTACCCAGTAAACACAAGAAATATACACCAACTATGGGTGTAAGTCTATATGTGTGTATATACTGGCAATTATAAATATAAATTCATCTGTTATTATTATTTCTTTTTTACATTTCACTGCAAAAAAGCAGTTCATTACCATCATCATCACAGTGCAAGCCCAGGTGCACACACAGAGAGTCTCCAAGAACATACACACACACACAATGGAGTAGCAATAATAATTATTATAGGATAAACATAGATAGCAAAAAAACACAAAAAACACACATTAACATTAAGAAACAAAAAAGAAGAGAAATCCCAACAGGTGAAAGATTAGTTAGACTGTAGAGATGCATGCAAGAAAAAAAAGAAAAAAGAAAGGATGACCTTAGTCACACCACACAATCACCACACAATCAGCACACAAGAATACAGGACAGTGTAACCACAATCAGTAGTGGCACACGCACCCACACAGAACTGCTGATACTGCTGCTGCTGTCTGCATCACCCTTCTTGTTGTTTGTGAGTCCAGGAGGAAGTGTTGATGTTGTTGTAGTAGTGGTGGTTGATTCCTCCTCAGTGAGTGTATTGGTAGTGTCACGGTTCGTGTTCACTGAGGTATTCGTTGTTGGTTCTGCAATTTCTCCATCCTCGGTGTTACCTGTAGTCTCACTCCCTGCCGCTGGAGGTTCATTCCCGGTCGTTGTGGTTATTGATCCTCCATTAGTTGGTGTGGCTGAAGTACTGGGAGAAGGTTCAGTTCTGTTGCTGTCAGAGGATGTATCTGCGGAATGTGTATTGGGTGACGTAGAAGAGGATAAAGATGATGTGATACGATCTTCTTGAGGTTGTCCATTATTGCCGGCTGGACCGGCTTCACCTTGACTACCATTTTCCACGTTAAGAGTCTGTTTGCTTTCAGGTCCACTTGCCTTCGCATCGCTTGCAGAATGGGATAAGTCTTTACTGACTGATGCTAGTCTCTCATTTTCTTTAGGTTCCCCTTCCTTCCCAGTCGACCCGTCTTTCACTTTACCTTCAGCCGTCCCTTGAGCTTCTTCTCTCTGCTTTTCTGCCATGGTATCAGGAGGATCAGAAGTAGTGGATTGACTAGGTCACACTGAGGACGTTGTTTGTCGAACTGTATTATCTCCGGTGTTTAAGTTTTTCCTTTCATCACCTTTTGGAACCGAATCTCCTGCGGTTTGGTTTTTGCAAGAATCACTTTCCGTTTGATCATCAGCGCAATGTTTAGAACTTTCTGTCGCCAAATCGTCTTGCCCAGTATGAGCCTCAGACTCCAAAGCTCTTGGACCACCCAGTGCACCGCTATCCTGAGGTTCTACACTTTGAGCTGCAAGCACAGAAACGCAAACGCAACAGA
>NW_021639909.1:54682-55135 GCF_002087225.1 Trypanosoma theileri
TACCAGCAACACCTGTTCCACCAGGAATAGGTGCAGTACCAGGTTGAGTAGGAGGAGACTGTGTAGGAGGTTTCTTTTCCACACCTCTATTATGTCCTACTTGATCGTGATGTTCCAAATCAGACGTTTGTTCTGTCTCACGTTTTTCTTTATCATTAGGTGTAACCGTACCTAGAGCACCTGTTTTCTTTTCCCTTTCACTTTCGACATGCTCTTCTTGTTGAACTTCACTCTCTGGAACGTGAGGATGAGCAGAACTGGAAACCACCTGATTCTTCACACCAGAACCAACAGAACCTACTTTTCCAGCACCTTCAGGATCACCCTGTTCAACAGTTTTTGAGTCTCCACCTGCAGGCTTAAGAGTCTCTTCTGTTTCTTCCGCTACCACAAAACTGCAGATAAAGCAGAGTGCGATACTCAAAACACAAAGCACATGCCGTATTGCCATCA
>NW_021639909.1:56805-60458 GCF_002087225.1 Trypanosoma theileri
GGAACAGGTTCACTGATAGGAGTAGTAGATCTTGGCGCATCTTCATCACAGTCATACAAAGTGGGCATTGCCTAAATAAACCAGACCACACCATTAAAAATAAGAGCATAAAGAGAGAAAGGTAACACAAAACAAGAATAAAATAAACACACAAACACAAACATAAACAAAAAAAATCAACCAGCAACAGATAAACAAAAAACAAAACAAAATAATATCCTAGAGTGTCCAATTAAAACAAAAAAAAGTAACACTATACCCAGAATTAAACAGAAAACCCCAATTAACTCTGAAAGAAGGACATATAATAAATAATTAAAAAGTGCGACCGACAAAAGAAAGAAAACACACAAATATAGAGCTCTTGATTTGGCGGTCCGCATATACAGCAAAGAATGAAATTATGTGTAACAGTTAATATTTTTTCCCTCTGCAAAAAAAAAAGAATACCAAAACGGTGCACGTCAAAGCACACAATGACCCGGCAAACAAGCAAAAAAAAAGATATTAACCATTAGCCCAATTTACACAGTAAACACAGAAATATACACCAACTATGGGTGTAAGTCTATATGTGTATATACGCAATTATAAATATAAATTCATCTCTTATTATTAATATTTCCTTTTCCTTTCACTGCAAAAAGCAGTTCATCATCATTACAGTGCAAGCCCATGCACACGCACAGAGAGACTCCAAGAACACACACACACAAAAACAAAAAAAAAGATATTCCAATTGAAAGAGAAAGCTGGTAAACAGATTATTAATTCATTCACCCATGAGGGATATACGCAATTATGATTATGTTAGTTTAACCATTATTATTATTTGTTCTCAGATGAGTCCCACCGTTCAGCACACAAGAATACAGGCCAGTGTAACCACAATCAGTAGTGGTACACGCACCCACACAGAACTGCTGATACTGCTGCTGCTGCTGTCTGCATCACCCTTCTTGTTGTTTGTGAGTTCAGGAGGAAGTGTTGTTGTTGCTGTTGTGGTGGTGGTGTCTGTATTTGTATTACCCATATCATCTGGTTTATTTGTTGATCCACTTCCTGAAGGGGTGACGTCTTTCAAAGGAGAAGAAGATTCTGCGTCGGTACCGTTTTGAAGCTGTCCAACATTATTCTCAGCTTTACCGTGTTCATTATTCTCTGCGTGAGAACTCTGAGGTGTATCCGATACCGGAGCCTGAACTGCGGTATTCTGGTTATCTGAACTACCAGAACCACCCGTATTCTGTTGACTGACAGAATTGGGTGATTGGTGCCCATCTGTTTTAGGTGTTGTTTCTTCTGGTTGCTTTCCAGATATCTGTGATGCTTCCGCCTGATGTTCTGTCGTACCAGAAGTTACTTGATCATCACCACGGGTTGATTCCTCCACTTGTTCTTTATCAGTACTTTTTCGACCTTGGTCCATGAGTGTTGGCCCACTATCAGGCACTTTTATGGACGGATCACTTTTCCCCAGTCTGCCACTCTCAGACATATCACTCCGCTCAACTCCAGGACTACCAGGAAGACCATCAACACCAATAGCACCTGGTGTACCCTCAGCGGATGCTTTACCATGTGAAGAAGCCAGCGGTGGTGGTGGACGTTGCTGCTGGACTGTGGGATTAACAGGGATCTCTTGAGGACCGAGAGAACCTTCACTTCCCATTGACCCAGAGACTGTTGATGGCTTGCTTATTGTTGTTTTTTCTACTTCATTGATCTCATGTATTCTTTTTGTTTCTCTATCCCCATCTTTCTCCCTGTCTTTCTCACCCTCCACCTGAAGTTCCTCATCCTCATCCACAATCCAACCTCCATCCGCAGGAATAGCATGACTAACAAGAGAAGAAACACCAATAGTGGAAGGTTTAATGAGGGCAGCAGAAGCTTTACGACTATCAGCCCATACTAACCCACAAGCACAACAGAGTGCAAGAGTTAGTAAACAGAGCAGATAACACCTCACAAATACAGCCTTTGTCATTGTTGTTGTTTACTTCAGTAGACTGAAACAAGAAAAAGGAAGGAAAACAAAAAATAATTATGACAGAAGCAAAGAAACACCAATACAACAAATACTCACAGTGGAAAAGAGAGAAGCAACAACTACTCAGTAAAGCAACAAAAAGGAATAGCCTGCTTGTAATGATAATAATATGTATCCATTAATAGAAAAGAAAAGACTCCACAATACCCAAATAAGAGAGAGCCAAACACACACACAATACCCCATGGCTCTAGTTTATGTATATGAAATTACTGCACACACACATCTGTGTGTACTAGCAAGAGATGTATACCGTCAGTGAGCAGAAAAGCCCAGTTTTCTGCAAACACACACAACGGGAAAAGCAAGTAATGGAATTATTTTAAAAAAAGAACACACACACAAAAGAAAAGAAAACAAAAAGAAATTCGAATTAAAAGAGAAAGCTGGTAAACAGATTATTAGTTAGTTCATTCACCCATGGGGGATGTACGCAATTATGATTATGTTAGGATAAACATTATTATTATTTGTCCTCAGATGAGTCCCACCGTTCAGTACACAGTAGCGGAGAACAACACAACCACTACAATCAGCAGCGGTGCTGCAGTGCCCATCCACACAGGACTGATACTGCTGTCAGCATTAGCCTTATTCTGCACAGTGGAAGCGATGTTGGTGTTGATATCTGCGTTGGGTACAGGAGATGGAGTGGTGGTTGGTGCATCTGTGGTGGTGTTCACGGAGATCGGCGAAGTAGTGGTATTGGTTTCTGTTGAGTCTGGTGAGCCAGTCACAACACCATTTGCAGGAGATTGCTGGGTAAGATTAGAATCGGCAGATGTACTGTTATCAGCTGTGTTTGCGGCATTCGCACTTCCCTCTACAGGCGATTGCTGGTTACCTGTATTCTCGTTAGGGGATGCTGTTGAAGTTTTACTGGTCTCTGGAGTTGCATTCGGTGAAGGACTGTCATTAACAGGTGGACTCACAGAAGAAATTCCTGCAGATGTAGACTGTGCGGATGTATTTGATGTGTCTGTCGTACTTTCTCTATGATCTCCGCTTCCAACAGAGTTGTTCTCAGAACCCACAGGACCGTGTTGACCTCCACGACCCACATTACCAACGACACGACTGGTTTGAATACCACCCGGAGTAAGTTCCGCACCTTGTTCCCCTGTTTCTTGTCGGATTTGTTGTTTCGCTTGTTGTTCAAGACTGACACTGGAACCCGGTATACTGGTATCACTTGTTATTCCCACTGACGCACAATTTAATTTACCTTTAATAGCAGAACGGTTAGTTGTACACTCCACTCGCAATATTTGTTCGTTCTGTAGTCGTTCAGCAGTTCTGCTAACCGAAGTATCAAATACCGCCATCACCGCCTTTGGCTGTCCAGCAGCAACAGTAGTAGTAGCAGCAGCAGCCATGGTATACCCGCAGGCGCAGCACAGCACAACGGCCAACACACACATCACACGGCGCATCATCATGAGGGTCATCTTCACTCTTCTTCTTGTTTTCGTCACTTGAGTTCACAGGTCTATGCAGAGAGTGTGGAAAAGAGAAACAAGAAGGAAGAGACAAAGAAAGATACATACATAGTGAGTGGATACAGGAAATGAGTAGTAAACCACAAAGAAACTCACATCAC
>NW_021639909.1:61403-62593 GCF_002087225.1 Trypanosoma theileri
AGCAGAAGCAGCAGGTGGAGGAGATGCAGTAGAATGAGCAGAAGAAGAAGAGGTATCATCAGTACCAGAACCAGAACCAATCCCAGGAGCAGATTCACCTAATGTAACGTGAGCACCAGTCCTATCAGCAGCAAGATGACCATCTTTATTAGAAGGAGCATCAATGAGAGCACCATCTCCAGCCTCTTCAGGAGTAGTTATTATTGGTTTAGTTGGAGTCAGTTCCTCTGGTGTAGTTGTACAAGGATGATCAGGAGAAGTCGGAGTGCAAGTGACACCACGTTCAGATTGCTGATGAGGAAGGGTAGGAGGTAAAGGAGGTTGTTGGGGTTGAACACCAGGAGCGATGTCAGCTCCATGAACCCCAGTTTCAGAGAGGGAATCAGAAGAAGAACTATGACCACCACCATTACTACCAGACGAATGACCAGATGGACAATTACTACCATCAGAACCAGAAGGACAAGAACCACCAGCACCAGGACCAAGAGTCTCACGAACGACATCCTCCACTTTATCCTCCTTTTCTTCAGGATCTTCTTCCATCTTTTCCTTCTGCGCTTTCTTTATAACATCCTCTTCTTCACTCTCCACAGGACCTCCAGAAGCAGGAATAGCATGATGAACACGAGAATGAAAACCACGATTGGAAGTTTTAATAAGGGCATCAGAAGCTTTAGGAGTATCAGCCCATACGAACCCACAAGCACAACACAGTGCAAGAGTTAGTAAAAAGAGCAGATAGCACCTTACCATTACAGTCATTGTCATTGTTGTTGTTTTACTTCAATAGACTAATAAAAGAAAGAGGAATACAAGGAAAGAAGTGAGATAGAAACAAACAAACATACACCAATACAACAAATACTCACAATAGGATAGAGTGAGAAGCAGCAACTGCACAGTAAAGCAAGAAAACGGAATATCCCGTTTGTATGATAATATGTACCCATTAATAGAAAAAAACTGAAAAGAAAACACCACAGAATACCCAAATAAGAGAGAGAGCCAAACACACAAACACAATACCCCATGGCTCTAGTTTATGTATATTAAATTACTCGACACACACACATCTGTGTGTAGTAGCAAGAGATGTATACCGTCAGTAAACAGAAAAGCCCAGTTTTCTGCAAACACACACAACGGGAAAAGCAAGTAATGGAATTATTAGAAAAGGAACACACACA
>NW_021639909.1:63638-63993 GCF_002087225.1 Trypanosoma theileri
TCAACAGCAGCAGCAGCCGCCATGGTATACCCGCAGGCGCAGCACAGCACAACGGCCAACACACACATCACACGGCGCATCATCATCATCATCATCATGAGAGAAAGACAATAGTTTGGTTTGCGTAAAAACACTGATCTAGAAAGAAAGAGAATCAAAAAAGTAAAGAAAGAAAATAAATGAAGTATCAAACACGTAAGGACACACAAATCGATTACCACTATGGAAACTCACATCGTGAACGTAAAACCTACCAGTTGAAGAATGCAATACAGCGCAATAACCTCAGTAAGAGTAGGAAACAAAAAAAAAATCCCATACTCACAAATATCTCAAAAAAGGCTGAACCACCCAA
>NW_021639909.1:64750-65670 GCF_002087225.1 Trypanosoma theileri
AAAGCTCATAAGTAAAGCCAGTAAAATCAACACACGGTACAGTAACACCATAGAAAGCATGTTTTTTTTTCTTTTGGATGACGATTAGCTAGACAAAGAATAGATAGACAATACAAGAAAAACAACCGACACAAAATGCAATCACAGATGGAGAAAAGGAGACAGCAATCACACAACACACTACTACCTATACAAATAATAAAAATGAGAGAAATAGGCGCAGCACAAACACAAAGAAAGCATAACAATAAAAAAAATGTTACCAGCATGACCGAGTACAGATAAGTAACACATAATCCAACGTATGCTTAACATCTCATTTTGAATACAAATATGTAACAGTTATTATTTCTTATTTTCTCCAGAACCTAAAATAAGAAAATGATGCAAGGCAAAACACACAGCATCCAAACGTCCAAAAAGCAAACAAAACAGATAATAACCATTAGCCCAATTTACCCAATAAACACAGAAATACACCAACTATGGGTGTAAGTCTAAATGTGTGTGTATACGCAATTATAAATATAAATTCATATGTTATTATTACTTCATTTTCCCTCACTGCAAAAAGGCAGTTCATCATCATTATCACAGTGCAAGCCCACAGGCACACACAGAGAGAGAGTCTCCAAGAACACACACACACACACANGATGGAGAAAAGGAGACAGCAATCACACAACACACTACTACCTATACAAATAATAAAAATGAGAGAAATAGGCGCAGCACAAACACAAAGAAAGCGTAACACTTAAACAAAGATGTTACGAGCATGACCGAGTACAGATAAGTAACACATAATCCAACGTATGCTTAAACTCTCATTTTGAATACAAATATGTAACAGTTATTATTTCTTATTTTCTCCAGAACCTAAAATAAGAAAATGATGCAAGGCAAAACACACAGCATCC
>NW_021639910.1:0-311 GCF_002087225.1 Trypanosoma theileri
AAGAATTATTGGGATGATAATGCACTACGTTTTGTGTGTTTTCATTCTCTCAGTGTATACTGCCTGCAATGTTGTGTTAGCTGAAGTTGGTAAAGGAGGTGTTGGTGGTGTGGGCGGTTCTGCTACTTCCCGTCTGGTGGTTAATTTCACACCTACTGCTATTATTTTTCCTTCTGCAGATGAGCGGGCAAAAGAAACTCATATATCTACTACAAATCAACTGGAAGCACAACGAGAATCATCACAAGTGTTAAGAGAGGATCATGTTACTCATAACAGTCACGAGAGAGACGGTGGGGCTGATGGTGCAC
>NW_021639910.1:1361-1713 GCF_002087225.1 Trypanosoma theileri
TCTCACTAAAAACAGAGGAAAGTGGACCATCAGCAGAGGCAACATCGTCAACAACTGTAGGCACACACTCTTCTGAAGTTGTTGATTCCCAACATTCCAAATCACAAACACCATCTGAAAACACCACAGAGAACAGTAATACCAATGATGGTAATCCTTCACAGAATCATTCTCCAACAGAGACGAGTACACTTACCACTCCTAATCCCACACAGCACTCTGCTGCAGCTCAAGGTACGACTGGCACAGAAGGATCACATGAGAATGCCAATGCTGATTCAACGGCCACCACCAAAACCAACAGTGAAGCACCAATAACTCCATCTCCTCAAGCCAACGCAGAGATCAGCCG
>NW_021639910.1:3817-4232 GCF_002087225.1 Trypanosoma theileri
AGCAGTATCAGCAGTTCTGTGTGGGTGCGTGTGCCACTACTGATTGTGGTTACACTGGCCTGTATTCTTGTGTGCTGATTGTGATGATGGTGGTGTGACTCAGGTCATCCTTTGTTTTCTTTTTCTTTTTTGCATGTATCCCTACAGTCTAACTAATCTTCCACCTGTTGGGGATTTTGTCTTTTTTGTTTCTTAATGTTAATGTATTTTGTGTGTTTTTGCTCTCAATGTTTATCCTATAATAATTATTATTGCTACTCCATTGTGTGTGTGTGTTCTTGGAGACGCTCTTTGTGTGTGTGTGCACCTGGGCTTGCACTGTAATGATGATGAACTGTTTTTTTGCTGTGAAAGGAAAAAAGATGAAATAATAATAACAGATGAATTTATATTTATAATTGCGTATATAGACACA
>NW_021639910.1:4329-4557 GCF_002087225.1 Trypanosoma theileri
GCCTGCAGTTAACAGCCAACCTGGAAATAGCGACAACAGTGCATCCAGTGAAAGTACAGATAGCAAGGGTAATGCTGTCACACAATCATCACATACTTCCAGCAGTACAGTCTCAGAACCTGATGGAGAACCTGAAACTATAACGAGTGGAAATGACGTTACATCTGAAGTGAATGAATCATCAAACAACCAAAATGCGGGAGAAAATGCAATAACCACCACCACCAC
>NW_021639910.1:5195-8884 GCF_002087225.1 Trypanosoma theileri
GTGTTTTGTGTGTGTTTTTGCTCTCTCTGTGTTTATCCTATAATAATTATTATTGCTACTCCATTGTGTGTGTGTGTGTTCTTGGAGACTCTCTTTGTGTGTGCACCTGGGCTTGCACTGTGATGAACTGTTTTTTTTTTTACAGTGAAGGAAAAGAAGTAATAATAACAGATGAATTTATATTTATAATTGCGTGTATATACGTATAGACGTACACCCATAGTTGGTGTATTTCTTGTGTTTACTGGTTAAATTGGGCTAATGGTTAATATCTGTTTCTTTACTTGATGATTTTGCTGGGGCATTGAGCCTTTTTGTGAGATATTTGTGAGTGTGTTCTTTTTTGTTTTTCTTTTCACTCTTACTGATGCTATTGCGCTGTATTGCATTCTTTAACTGGTAGGTGTTTACTTTCACGATGTGAGTTTCCATAGTGGTAATCGTTTTGTGTGTATCCTAACATGTTTGATACTTCATTTATTTTCTTTTTTTTCTTTTTGGTTGTCTTTCTTTCTAGATCAGTGTTTTTACGCAAACCAAACTATTGTCTCTCTCATGATGATGGTGCTGCGCCGTGTGATGTGTGTGTTGGCCGTTGTGCTTTGCTGTGTCTGCGGGTATACCATGGCGGCTGCTGCTTCTGGTTCTGCTGGACAACGAAAAGCGGAGATGGCTTTTTTTACTGATGTGTTTGCCACTGAGGCTCGAATTGTGGGTTTCGTACCAGTTGGAGATGATAAACGTCAGTCCTCAAATTTAGCCAAGCCAGGCGAAAAAAATATTGTGGCTCAACATAATAGTGGTCAAGGAAACGATTCGTTGGGGCCTCAAGGACCTCCTGGCGGCTTTGGTTCTGAGAGTGTCGAAAGTTCTCGTTTGACGTCTGTGGATAGTGGAGAGGAAGGGAGGGAGAATCAGTTGATTGAGAACGAAGTTGTGCTTCCTGGACCTGAGGCAAAAGAAAAGGATGGTGTGAGGACCGGTGAGCCACTGGATCAGACACATCAAGAACAAAATCAGCAACTTGGAGGGACTGGTGGAAAACTGGCAGGACAAAGTGAGCAGAGAACAGTTGAGTCACCACGTGGTCAGGATGGTTTGTCTGAGTCAGCCGTCCAAAGTAATGCTATTTCTCATGCATCTGATAGTGCTGCTTCTGATAGTAATCTTCCCGGTGTTGGTACTAATTCTGGACATTCTCCTGCTGCTGTTGTTTCTCCAGCACCTGCACCTGCCGAGAGGACTGAGGCTGCGTCTGCAGGGGACAAACAAGCTGCAAGCAGCGGCAGCAGTGCAACTAACGCGGACAGTGAAGCCAACCAAACCACTCCAGCTGCAAGTACAACAGAGAACAATAACTCAGCAAACACGGACTCAAACAGTGTCAATACACCCAATAATGAGGAAACGACCACCACCACCACCACAACAACAACAACAACACTTCCTCCTGAACTCACAAACAATAAGAAGGGTGATGCAGACAGCAGCAGCAGTATCAGCAGTTCTGTGTGGGTGCGTGTACCACTACTGATTGTGGTTACACTGTCCTGTATTCTTGTATGCTGATTGTAATGGTGTGGTGGTGTGACTCAGGTCATCCTTTGTTTTCTTTTTCTTTTTTTTGCATGCATCCACACTACAGTCTAACTAATCTTACACCTGTTGGGATTATCTTCTTTTTTGTTTCTTAATTTTATTGTGTTTTGTGTGTTGTTTTTGCTCTCTATGTGTTTATCCTATAATAATTATTGCTACTCCATTGTGTGTGTGTGTGTGTGTTCTTGGAGACTCTCTGTGTGTGTGTGCATCTGGGCTTGCACTGTGATAATGATGATGAACTGCTTTTTGCAGTGGAAAGAAAAGGAAATAATAATAACAGATGAATTTATATTTATAATTACGTATATACACACATATATAGACTTACACCCATAGTTGGTGTATATTTCTGTGTTAACTGGATAAATTGGGCTAATGGTTAATATCTTTTTCGTTTGCTTATGGTTTGCTGGAATCATGGTGTGCTCTTGACGTGTAGTGTTATGGTGGTACGCCTTGTTTAGATGGAAAAAAAATAATAGTTAATACAATTTGTATTCTTAATTGCTTGAACAGACCAGCATACCCAGTGGACTGTGTTATTATTGTGCGGTTGGTGCTTCTCTCAATTTGTCTTTGCAGACATTTTTGTTTATTTTGGCGCTGTGTGCTCTCGGTTTCAATGTGACGTTGAATTGTATTGTGCAGAGAGTAAATAAAAAGGAATTCATGTATATTCATACTTTAGCACATGGTTCTACTTAAAGTGAAAGGGGTATTTATTTCTGTGCTTGCTTCCTCAGGTCGTTCTCTCAATTTCTTTGTTTTTTTTTGAGGGGTTAATTGGGCTTATCTGTTTGTTAATGGGTACTGTGTACTTTTTGCTTCATTTGGACGCTATCTGAGTGATGGTTGCAGATTTCCGTTATGTGTAGTTTGTTGTTAACCTTTTCATTTCGATCTCTTTTGTGCCTTTCTCTTTATTTGTGTTTTTGTTGCCCCTTTCTCTTTTTTGTTTTGCTTAGTTCACTAAATTGAGATAGTAATACCAACGGTGAAAAGTAATGATGTCACTAAGCCACTTTCTCTGTATTCTCACTATCGCACTGTGTTGTCTCTGCAGCTCTGTGGTAGCTGTAGAGAATGAAAAATCACTTGAGGATAAAGATAAGGATCCCGGTCCTAAGGGTCCACCTCTTCTTGGTGTTTTGCCTCCTGTATCTTCTACCTGTCCACCTAATTCAGTAGCCGAGCCATCTGAATCTCAGTGTTCTAATGATAGTTTGGGTGTCGGTGATCGTAGTCAAGAGGAGGAAGATTTACTTAAGAATCAGTTGGTTGAGGTAGAAGAAGAAACAGTCAGTGCAGGTTTGGGAGGAGGATTAAAAGCTGGACAAGCAGTTCATCATTCTGATCCGGAAAAAAGTGTACCTGCAATAGTTCTTACCAATGAGAAAGCTGACCTTGATGTGAGTCTTCCAAAGGTAAATATAGAAAATCATCACCATGAGAAAGAAAAGAATAAAGACTCTGAAAACACCCTTCTTGTTAAAGGTGTGGCTGAGAATGAACGTCAGAATGGAAACAATCGTGGTAATGAAGCACAACCATCTACCGGTCAAACTAATTCAGATTCACTACAAGGAGGAAGAGGTATAAATGATAATGGATCCCAAGTTGTTTCTGTCAATACTGGTCATGATCAAGGTGGTGGGGATAATCCAAAAGTAGAGAAGAAAACAGAAGAGAAGGCGAATGCTCCAGTAAGTGAACAAGCAGAAGAGACGAGGAAAAGTGAAAAAGATGCACAATCTGATTCTTCTACTGTATCCAGTACAGTTATTACTGACACTCAAGAACACCGTTCTCAGCAAGAACAGACACCCTCTTCACTGGAATCTCAATCACACAACGATACAACTGAGAACGATAACTCAACGAGTACGAACTCTGACACTCCCAACACACCCCGTAATGAAGAATCAACCACCACCACTACTACCACAACAACACTTTCTCCTAAACTCACAAACAACAAGAAGGGTGATGCAGACAGCAGCAGCAGTATCAGCAATTCTGTGTGGGTGCGTGTACCACTACTGATTGTGGTTACACTGGCCTGTATTCTTGTGTGCTGATTGTGTGGT
>NW_021639910.1:11827-12196 GCF_002087225.1 Trypanosoma theileri
GGGCTGCTGCAGGTGCTGCAGTTGGTCCTGACCCTCCTTGCACTCCTGGTTCTTCTGAACCTCCTTGTCCTGCTGGGAGTGGTCATCCTCCTGGTCCTATTCTTCCCACTAAAGGTCCTGTTGTTGCTCCGGCGGGACAAAAGGACGAAAGAGATGATGGTGTGGATGGTCCTGATCCTGAATCTGAAGTATTATCTGCAGAAGGGAATGGGAATAGTCTTGGCAATTTACACGAAACTACACAGCACGCCGGTCAAAGAGGAAAAGAACCCACAGAACCTCCTGTTGCTCCTCATACAACAACTAATCGTGATGTCAGTCTTAGAGAGCAGGATCCTAATCACAGTGACTCGCAGAATCCAGGTGAAA
>NW_021639910.1:12921-17149 GCF_002087225.1 Trypanosoma theileri
CACTACTGATTGTGGTTACACTGGCCTGTATTCTTGTGTGCTGATTATTGTAATGGTAGTGGTGGTGTGGTGTGACTCAGGTCATCCTTTGTTTTCTTTTCTTTTTTTGCATGCAATCCCTACAGTCTAACTAATCTTCCACCTGTTGGATTATCTTCTTCTTTTTTGTTTTTTAATGTTAATGTGTTTTCTGTGTTTTTGCTCTCTCAGTGTTTATAATTATTATTGCTACTCCATTGTGTGTGTGTGTTCTTGGAGACTCTCTCTCAGTGTGTGTGCCTCTGGGCTTGCACTGTAATGATGATGATGAACTCCTTTTTGCAGTGGGAGGAAAGTGAAATAATAATAACAGATGAATTTATATTTATAATTGCGTATACACATATATAGACTTACACCCATAGTTGGTGTATATTTCTGTGTTTACTGGGTAAGTTGGTCTAATGTTTAATATCTGTGTTTTTCTTTGCTTGATGATTTTGCTGGGTGGTTCAGCCTTTTTTGAGATATTTGTGAGTGTGGGCGTTTTTTTGTTTTTGTTTTTACTCTTAATCAGGTTATTGCGCTGTATTGCATTCTTTAACTGGTAGGTTTTACGTTCACGATGTGAGTCTCTTTTGTGGTAATCATTTTGTGTGTCCAAACACGTTTGATACTTCATTTCATTTTCTTTCTTCACTTTTCGATTGTCTTTCTTTCTAGATCAGTGTTTTTTCGCAAACCAAATTATTGTGTCTCTCTCATGATGATGAAGATGCGCCGTGTGATGTGTGTGTTGGCCGTTGTGCTGTGCTGCGCCTGCGGGTATACCATGACGGCTGCTGCTGTTGCAGAAGAAAATAAGGTTCACAAAGGTGATTTTATATTGGGTGAGTTTCCTGTAATTACACCCGATGAGCAAAAAAAAGTTCTTAAGTACCTGAATTGTATAGAAGGAAAAACTGGTGCTGAGAAAGAAAATTGTGCGCAGTCATCAGATCCTGAGAAGGATCAGCCTGCCAAGACTCAAGTACCTCGGGTTCCCGAGTCACGTCCAGAGGCAAGCAGTCATGGCACTTCATCGCATGATTCACGGCCAAGTGAAGAAAGACGTGAACAAACAGAATTGCATCAAGAAAGTACAACACAGGATTCCACAGTGCAGGGTCAACACACTAACCAACCTCCATTGAGTGATCCTGCTCAAGACGGTGCTGCGATTAATGATTCTCTCAACACAGAAAATCAAGTAACAGAAGGGAATACATCGTCAAATGATAATGCTACACTTGGTGTCTCAACTGACTCTCCGGACAGTACCAACCAATCTCAAGCTTCAGGTACGACTGCAACTAATTCTACGTCTGGCGCAGACTCACAAGAAACCAATCCCACTACTCAGCCGAGCCCCGATAACACTACCACAGAAGCACCAACCACCACTCCATCTCCCGTAACTGGTACAGAGATCAGCAACATTGCCTCCGCTGTAAAGAACAAGGCTAATGTTGACAGCAGTGTCAGTCCTGTGTGGATGCGCACTGCAGCACCGCTACTGATTGTGGCTGTGTTGTTCTCCGTTACTGTGTACTGAACGGTGGGACTCACTTGAGGACAAATAATAATAATAATGGTTAAACTAACATAATTATATTTGCGTACATCCCCCATGGGTGAATGAACTAATAATCTGTTTACCATCTTTCTCTTTTAATTCGAATATCTTTTCTTTTACTTTTGTGTGTGTGTGTGTTCGTTTTCTAATGATTTCATTACTTGCTTTTCCCGTTGTGTGTGTTTGCAGAAAACTGGGCTGTTCTGCTCACTGACGGTATACATCTCTTGCTAGTACACCCAGATGTGTCTGGAGTAATTTAATACATAAACTAGAGCCATGGGGTATTGTGTATGTGTTTGGCTCTCTCTCTTATTTGGGTATTGTGTTCTCTTTTCTTTATTTTCTATTAAGGAGTACAAATTATCATTACAAGCGGGATATTCCTTTTTTGTTGCTTTACTGTGCTGTTACTGCTTCTCTGTCTTGTCCACTGTGAGTATTTGTACACTGCATCTATTCTCTATGTTTTTCTCTCCTTTTTGTTTGATGCACTGGATCGTTTTACGGATTTGCTGTGTTCCGTCTATCTTTTTCTAGCCAAGTGAAATTGTGCAATTAAAAACAACTCTTGCTGTGATGCTTGTGCGACCAGAGTTTTCTTTACTGGTTTTCCTAGTAATTATTGCTTCTGTATGCGTGTCTGCTAACCTGAGTACTTCTCCTTCTAGAGGTACTTCTCTTGCTTCTGGCGATACAGAACCTGGTGATCGTGATCCTCTCTCAGGTACTCTTCGTATTATAGAGGTAAACCCTGGAGACAGTAATGCTCTCCCTCGTCCTCAAGCACAGAAGATTGAAGGAGAACCTGAACAAGCGGCTGTTCTTTCACAAGAACAGGATTTAAGGCAGAGGAGTCAAGATCATCAACGGCAGGAGGAAAGCACTGAAGGTGAAATGGAAAGAGAAAAAGCGAAACCTAATAATCTTGAGAAGTTAACGCCCACCGGTGATCACTATTCAACACAGCAAAAGGTCACAGATCCAAAATCAAAAGTACCACAAGGAGAAATGAACCTTGCTTTGCCACAAGAACAGAAACCCAAAGAGTCCCAGGACCCTCAGGAAAGAGACATTCCATCTGATTCCAACAGCGTATCCAACACAAATACAGTCCCCAAGGAAACTGAAGATTCAGGGGCCTCTTCTACCACACCTGCACCACAGAGAAGCGCAGATACAACTGCATCTGATGGCACTCCTGTTAACTCAAGCCAAGAAGATATTAAGAATGTTGAGGCCAACGGTACTGAGTCTCCAGACACAACAACGAATACATCAGAGAACATAAACACTGACACTCCCAATACAACCAGTAATAATGAGGAATTAACCTCTACTCCATCTCCTGTACCCAATGCAGAGATCAGCACTATTGCTTCCGCAGTACAGACGAACAAGCCCATTGTTGACAGCAGTATCAGCAGTTCTGTGTGGGTACGTGTACCA
Organism: Trypanosoma theileri; assembly: GCF_002087225.1. Classification (NCBI taxonomy): domain Eukaryota; phylum Euglenozoa; class Kinetoplastea; order Trypanosomatida; family Trypanosomatidae; genus Trypanosoma; species Trypanosoma theileri. The sequence continues at coordinate 15,965 of NW_021639910.1, forward strand.
CTACTGATTGTGATTACACTGGCCTGTATTCTTGTGTGCTGATTGTGTAATGGTGGTGGTGTGATGTGACTCAGGTCATCCTTTGCTTTCTCTACTCTTTGCATGCATCCACACTACAGTCTAACTAATCTTCCACCTGTTGGGATTATCTTTTTCTTTTATGTTTCTTAATGTTAATGTGTGTTTTGTGTGTTTTTGCTTTCTATCTTTTTATCCTATAATTATTATTATTGCTACTCCAGTGTGTGTTCTTGGGGACTCTCTCTCTGTGTGCACCTGGGCTTGCACTGTGATAATAATGATGAACTGCTTTTTGCAGTAGGAAAAAGGAAAAGGAAATAATAATAATAACATATGAATTTATATTTATAATTGCGTATATTCATACACATATATAGACTTACACCCATAGTTGGTGTGTATTTCTGTGTTTACTGGGTAAATTGGGCTAATGGTTAATAACTGTTTTCTTTGCTTGTGGTTTTGCTGGGGCGTTGTTTGCTTTGTACTTCACCCTTTTGGTCGTTTGTTTTGTGCAGAGAGAAATGAGAATAACTGATACACCTTTTCACTCATCATTGCGTATTAACTCAATCATACCGAATGGTGGGTGTTTTTTGTGCGTTTGATGTAGCAGTTATTCTTGGTCACAATTTGAGTTTTTTTCCATGTTGCGTTTGTTTCATCACTAGGTTGTGGTGGGCTTTTATTGAACTCTTTTTGTTTAAGCTGGTGGTGTTGTTTTTGTGTGACTGATACTTAACTTATGCTCTTTATGTTTTGTGCCTCTCTGTTTCTTTAGTATTGTGTGCTTGTTTTTATTTTATTTTATTTTTTTTCTTCAGTTAAGTGACCTAAAACAAGAAAAAAAGTTCTGCTGTGTTGACGATGAATCGTGTGCTGTTTTTTCTTCTCTTGGTGCTGAGCGTTGTTTGTGTGGGTGCTGTGGCTGCAGCAGATGGTGGTATTCCTGGAGAGGATGGTCCTGGAGAGCCTGCTGCTCGTGGTGAAGTTCCTCTTGCTAATGAGAAGGCAAGGGCAGGTTTGGAAACCACAGGAGTTAATGATCGTGAACTTGGTAGAAGCGACTCTCTTGATGGTGTTCCTGAAGGTGGTTTGGATCCTAAGGGCCCAGTGGTGGATTTAAAAGGACCTAAGGTGAAGCTGGAGGAGCAAGAAGGGGAC
>NW_021639910.1:19860-23682 GCF_002087225.1 Trypanosoma theileri
TGTGCTGATTGTGATGGTGGTGGTGGTGTGACTCAGGTCATCCTTTGTTTTCTTTTTCTTTTTGCATACATCCACACTACAGTCTAACTAATTTGTTACGTGTTGCGATTTTATCTTCTTTTTTTTGTTTCTTAATGTTAATGTGTTTTGTGTGTGTTTTTGCTCTCTTTGTGTTTATCCTATAATAATTATTATTGCTACTCCATTGTGTGTATTCTTGGAGACTCTCTATGTGTGTGCACCTGGGCTTGCACTGTGATAATAATTTTGAATTGCTTTTTGCAATGAGAGGTAAAGGAAATATTAATAACAGATGGATTTATATTTATAATTGCGTATATACACACATATATAGACGTATATCTTTAGTAGATGTAATTCTGCTTTTATTGGATAAATTGGGCTAATGATTAATACCTTTGTTTTTTGCTTGAGTGGTTTGTTGGGGGTGTTGTGTTTTTTGCCCTGCACCGTTTTGGTATTTTGTTTTGTTCAGAAGAGAAAAATAATAATAACTGTTACACAGAAGTTAATGTTTTGCTATGTTGACCAACGAATTAAGAGCTATATTTTGGTGTATTTTCTTCTCTTGTTTGGTCGTACGTATAATTTATTAAATCATTATTTCTCTTCCGTGTTTTTTGAGAGTTTCTGTTTAGCATTGGGTATTGTGTGTTTTGTTCCTTTCATTTGATACTATTTGAGTGATTGTTATGGCTTTATGTTTGTTGTCTGTGTTTATATATATTGTTGTTGTTGTTGTATGGCATTGAATACCTTTTGTCGGTGTTTCTGTTTTCTTCTTTTTATTTCTGCAGGTCAGTGACACCAGAAAAGAAGAGCAAAGACTGTCATGATGCTCTTGCGCCACGTGCTGTGTGTGTTGGTTCTCTCCTTCTCTTGTGTCTGTGGATGTGTGGGAGCTGATGCAGAAGGTGACGTTCTTCAGGAAACTGAACTTGCTCCCATTTGCAGTGATGCTTCTGCAGACAGTAATTGTCGTGGAGAAAAAACACCTGCTGCTTCAATTAGTTCACTTGATCTTGGAACATCTAGGACTCCTGGTACTAACACTGCGTTGAAGCAGGAGCAGATTAATCAATTGGAAGAAAACGAACAGGAGAGAATGCAAGAAGATGATGACAGAAAACCAGGCCAACCTGAAGGAAGTAAGGTTCAAGACAACTCTATCATACCTAATTCCTCTGGAAGAAGTACTACTGAAGATAATCATGAGCTAAGAACAAATCCACCAGAAGTTACTCAGAGTTCATTGTCTCAAGCTTCAGACGCCCTCCAAGTACCTCAATCTCCTTCTTCATTCTCACCTCCCAGTTCAGGTTCCACACAAGGAAGAGGTGGTGGACCTTCACATGTGCAGCCTGGCAACAGTGATCATCCTCAGGCTGCAGAGGATAAAGCGGCTGACGACAGTAAACGGGAGAACCCGTATATGACTGATACTGAACAAGAAGAAGAAAAGACGCAGGAAAATCCGAATAGCTCGCATACTACTTCCCCTTCTGAAACCAATACAAATAATTCGGAACCTCAGGAGAGAAGTACTTCACAGGACCAGACACCCGTTACACAAGATTCTCAATCAGACACCAACACCCGTGAGTCTTCTAACGCGGACCACACGAACACTGACACTACCAATACACCCAGCAATGATGAGGAATCAACCTCAACCTCCACCACTACCACAACAACAACAACACTTCCTCCTGAACTCGCAAACAACAAGAAGGGTGATGCAGACAGCAGCAGCAGTATCAGCAGTTCTGTGTGGGTACGTGTGCCACTACTGATTGTGGTTACACTGGCCTGTATTCTTGTGTGCTGATTGTAGTGGTGGTGTGGTGGTGTGACTCAGGTCATTCTTTGTTTTCTTTTCTTTCTTTTTTGCATACATCCACACTACAGTCTAACTAATCTTCTACCTGTTGGGATCATATTTTTTTTGTTTCTTAATGTTAATGTGTGTTTTGTGTGTTTTTGCTCTCTACGTTTATCCTATAATTATTATTATTGCTACTCCATTGTGTGTGTGTGTGTTCTTGGAGACTCTCTATGTGTGCACCTGGGCTTGCACTGTAATGATGATGATGATGATTTGTTTTTTGCAGTGAAAAAAAGAGAAATATTAATAACAGATGAATTTATATTTATAATTGCGTATACACACATAGAGACTTACACCCATAGTTGGTGTATTTCTGTGTTTACTTGGGTAAATTGGGCTAATGGTTAATATCTGTTTTTTGTTTGTTTGCTTTTTGTTTGCTGGGTCGTTATGGGCGTTGCTCTGCGGCAATGATAATGGTGAGTCATTGGAAAAATAAGACAGTAACAGACAAATATAGTATGAATTTCATATTAACTCAAACATAAGCAACGTTTGCTGGATTGTGTGTTTTTGTCCTCTTAAGTTTTTTTTTGTTTTCGTGGATGTATGTGTTGTTATTTATTCCTTTTTTTATTTTTTCTAATGTGTTTTGACTTATTTGTTTTGTTTTGCTTTATTCGTATTTTAGACTGTGTTGTAATTGTATGTTTCGTTTTTTGTTCTTATTTGTTTCTTCACTTTGCAGTTAAGTTTTCCTAATCAAGAAGCAATATTTTGTTGCGATGATGATGTTGTGTCGTTTGTTGTTTTCTGTTGTTTTGCTGTTGATCATGTCTTCTGTGTGGGTGGCGACGGACGTATCTGCTTCTACTGGATCAGCTGCAGGGAAAACGGGTGATAGAGGTGGTCCAGGTCCTAAAGGTTCTTGTCCTTCTGCTGGTGAGGGAAATGAAGTTACTTGTCCTTCTGAGAGTGCTGATACTTCTTGTTCTCATGATTCCAATGATGGTGGTACTTGTACTCAAACCTCAGGGAAAGGGCAGAAACCAAACGTGCGCAGTGCTGCACCTGGTCCTGCTGGTGAAAGAGGTGAACAGGGTCCTCCTCCTCCTGCTACTGATCCTCATGATCCCCAAGGCGAACGAAGTCTTCCGGGTCAAGTGTCTGTGGTATCGAGTTCTTCTGGTCTAGATCTAGGTGGTCAGGCGGCAGAGACGTTAAGAGATCAGCATACAGGAAATGGTTTGAATGACCGAACATCTGTGGGAAGTGTCAGCAAAGGTAAGAAAGCTGACACAGACAAAAACGAGCAGGAACAAGATGAACACTTAAGGAATACTGCCAACGTAGAACAGCGTCCTCCCGCTGGAGATAGCACAAAAGCGGATACATCTGTTTCCCAAACTGATGCAAGCAGTATTACACCATCAAGAGGGGAAACTGCTGGTGGTTCGCACTCAGAAGACCCTTCAGCTCCCACACCCCAGAATACAGGTAATACTCCTTCTAACAGTTCAACTGTGGATAATGCTGTGAGTTCAGATGCTGCAAAGGATCTGAGTAACGCTGCCACTTCATCTGCAGAGAGTGAATCAACAAGGAACCAAAATGGAGAAGGCGCAGGAGGTACAGAATCAACCACCAACACCACCACCACCACAACAACAACACTTCCTCCTGAGCCTGCAAACAACAAGAAGGGTTATGCAGACAGCAGCAGCAGTATCAGCAGTTCTGTGTGGGTGCGTGTACCACTACTGATTGTAGTTACACTGGCCTGTATTCTTGTGTGCTGATTGTAATGGTGGTGTGACTCAGGTCATCCTTTGTTTTCTCTTTTCTTTTTTTGCATACATCCACACTACAGTCTAACTAATCTTCCACCTGTTGGGCTTATATTCTTTTTTTTTTTGTTTCTTAATGTTAATGTGTTTTGTGTGTGTTTTTGCTCTCAATGTTTATCCTATAAT
>NW_021639910.1:25861-26477 GCF_002087225.1 Trypanosoma theileri
ACACACATATGTGTGTGTGCAGTACTTTAATATACATACACTAGAGCCATGGGATATTGTGTGTGTTTGGCTCTCTCTCTTATTTGGGTATTGTGAGGTCTTTTTTCTATTAAGGGGTACATATTATTATCATACAAGCGGAATATTCCTTTTTCTTGCTTTACTGTGGAGTTGCTGCTTCCCTCTCTTTTCCACTGTGAGTATTTGTGCCCTGCATCCACTCACTATGTTTGTCTCAATTGGTTCCTTTATTTCTTTTTCCTTGTATTAGTCTATTGAAGTAAACAACACCAATGACAAAGGCTGTAATGGTGAGGTGTTACCTGCTCTGTTTACTAACTCTTACACTCTGTTGTGCTTGTGGGTTGGTATTTGCTGATCAAACGAAACCTTTTATAAATAATGGTAAGCAGCTCGTTGTTTGTTTTCCCCCTTCGGTTCCTATTCTTCTTACTAATGGATCTTACAAGTGTGGTAGCTGCAGTGAACTTGCGGAACAGGACTCTAAATTATGCTCTGGAGTTTTGAGAGAAGAAAAGAAAGAAATGTTAGAAGAACACCAGATGGCTTCAGATCGAAGAAAGAATGAGAACGCTGTACATCAGGTCTCCCGTGA
>NW_021639910.1:27195-34173 GCF_002087225.1 Trypanosoma theileri
CTACAGTCTAACTAATCTTCCACCTGTTGGGATTATCTTTTTCTTTTTTGTTTCTTAATGTTAATGTGTTTTGTGTGTGTTTTTGCTCTCTCTGTGTTTATCCTATAATTATTATTATTGCTACTCCATTGTGTGTGTGTGTGTGTTCTTGGAGACTCTCTGTGTGTGTGCCTGGGCTTGCACTGTGATGATGATGATGAACTGCGTTTTGTAGTGGGAAAAAGAAATAATAACAGATGAATTTGTATTTATAATTGCGTATATACACACATATATAGACTTATACCCATAGTTGGTGTATATTTCTATGTTTACTGGGTAAGTTGGGCTAACGTTTAATATCTGTTTTTTTGCAGTGGGAAGAGGAAATAATAGTAAGAGATGAATTTATATTTATAATTGCGTGTATGCATACACATATAGGCTTACACCCATAATTGGTGTATTTCTTTGTTTACCTGGATAAATTCGGCTAATGGTTTATATATGTTTGTTTGCTTGTTTTTTTACTTTACCAGTTCATATACCCAAGAAAAAAAAGAGGATTAAAACTTCTTGTGATGAGTGTGCATCGACGTTTGTTGTGTTGTTTTGCTCTCTTGCTGAGTGTTGCTTCTCTCTGCGTGTCCGCTAGCGGGGCTGCTGTAGTTGCTGCAGTTGGTCCTAAAGTTGAGCCTGAATCTCGTTGCCTTTCTGGTTCTGGTGGTTCTGAGTCTGATTGTCCTGGTGGTGGTGAACCTTCCGGTATTATTCCCCCCAATAAAGGTCCAGTTGGTGTTAATCCTACGGTTCACCAAGGGGGAAAACATGGTGAGGATGGTCGTGATCCTGAACCCAAAGCATTAGCTGCAGAAGGGGATGGGAATGGTCAAGACAATTTACACGGAAATTCACATATCACTCTTGAAAGAGGACCAACACCCAAACAACATCCTGCTGCTCCACCCAAAACAACCCATGGTGATCACGATCGAACAACGCTGGATGCTAATCACAACGATGCGCCGGATCCCGATAAAACACAACAACGTGGAGCGAGTGGCTTATCACCAGCAAAGGATGTAAACACGAATGTAAAAGCTGGAGAAGATGAGGAATCTCAAAAAGAAACTGAGGAGCAGCAAACTTTGCACTCTGCCAGTAGACCAAATGGAATCCCTGACGCTTCACAGACCTCCGTTCCTCAGGTGAAGGAACCATCGTCTGCAGACACACAAGAGAACCAGCAGAAGGATCTGAATGCTAACAGCGAAAGTTCAAAAGGTGAAACCATATCGAACCAACAAGGTACAGACGCACAATCTTCTTCTTCAACAACTACTGAAACCCCTGCAGCAACTTCACTACAGGAAAATGAGGGGACAACAACCTCTGCAACTGGAAATGCTGACAACGGCACAACAACCAGTGAGGATTCATCCACTACTACCACCACTACAACCACCACAACAACAACACTTCCTCCTGAACTCACAAACAACAAGAAGGGTGATGCAGACAGCAGCAGCAGTATCAGCAGTTCTGTGTGGGTGCGTGTACCACTACTGATTGTAGTTACACTGGCCTGTATTCTTCTGTGCTGATTGTGTACTGATTGTGGTGGAGTGACTCAGGTCATCCTTTGCTTTGTTTTCTTTTCCTTTTTTGCATGCATTCCCTACAGTCTAACCAATCTTCCACCTGTTGGGATTCTTTTCTTCTTTTTGTTTCTTAATGTTAATGTGTTTTGTGTGTGTTTTTGCTCTCTGTGTTTATCCTATAATAATTATTATTGCTACTTCATTGTGTGTGTGTGTGTGTTCTTGGAGACTCTCTTTGTGCACCTGGGCTTGCACTATGATGATGAAATGCTTTTTGCAGTGAAAGGGAAAAAATAATAATAATAATAATAACAGATGAATTTATATTTATAATTGCGTGTATATACACACATATAGACTTATACCCATAGTTGTTGTATATTTCTTGTGTCTACTAGGTATATTGGCTAATTGTGAAGGATTCTTTATTTGCTTTTGTTTTGTGGGTATTGTGTGTGTGCCTTGCGTTGTTATGTTGTTGTGGTTTAAGGGGTAATACACATAATAACTGATGCACATTTATATTTATAATTGCTTATTAGTTTATGTATACCGAGAGTTCTGAGGTGATTCTGTGTTTGATGTTGCTTTGTTTCTTCTCTTAATTGTTTTGTTTTTATTATGGTTGTGCGTTGTGCGTTGTGGCCCTTGTTTTTGATTTTTTATTATTTGTGTTGGTGTTGTTGTTGTTCTTTGACTTTTATATCTTTTTATTCTCTTTCACTTTTTTTTTGCATATCTTTGTTTCTCTATTCTATCGATGTTGTTTTTCGCCTTTTCATTTTGATCTTTCTGGGATTTGTGAGAGCAAAAGAAAAGGAAAAACTATTCTGCTGATGATGCGGCGTTGTGTACTTTGTTTTATGGCTTTGCTTCTGAGCACTGCCTGTGCATGTGTGGCAGCGACAGCTGTAGCTGAGAGTGTTTCTCTACCTCAAACTCCTACTGGTGAAGAATGTAAAACTGAAACTGATGGTAAACAGTGTCCTACTGGCGGTAATAAAGGTGAAGGTACTCAGAATAATTGTGAGAACTCTTCTCCGCCTGAAAGTTGCCCTACCGAGGGTGGTGAAAATGAAGTCGTTTGCCGTAAAGCTTCTGAACCTCCTTGTCCACAACCACCAGCACCCAAGGAACGAGCACCAACAACACCAAAGGAACCAGCAAATAATCCACCAAAAGAAACCGCTAAAGGTCCACAAGAGGGTCTAGATCAATCTAGTGAACACTCTGGTTCTGGTGCTACTGTGAATGGAACTGGTGGTGGTTCTAATGGTGGTTCTTCTTCTGGTATTCCTGAGGCACTTCCTCTCACTGCTGCTTCTTCTTCTTCTGCTGAGGAGAGTGCTGCTCCGACTGAAGGCGACAGTCAAGCTGGAGGCAGCGGCAGCAGTGCACCAGGTGAAGGTGCATCAGATAATGCGAATGCTGAGGAAACACAACCTTCTTCTCCCACAACTTCAGAGAAAGATAATGCCGGTGGTTCTGATACTGCAAACACTGGAAATGGCACTACTTCTCCAGAGGATGAACCTCAAAATAACTCATCTAATGTCGGAAATACAGATACAACCACCACCACAACAACAACAACAACAACAACAACAACAACAACAACACTTCCTCCTGAATCCACAAACAACAAGAAGGGTGATGCAGACAGCAGCAGCAGTATCAGCAGTTCTGTGTGGGTGCGTGTACCACTACTGATTGTGGTTACACTGGCCTGTATTCTTGTGTGCTGATTGTGCTAATGGTGGTGGTGTGGTGTAGTGACTCAGGTCATCCTTTGTTTTCTTTTTTGCATGCAATCCCTACAGTCTAACTAATCTTCCATATGTTGGGCTATTCTCTTTCTTTTTTGTTTCTTAATGTTAATGTGTGTTTTGTGTGTGTTTTTGCTCTCTCTGTGTTTATCCTATAATAATTATTATTGCTACTCCATTGTGTGTGTGTGTGTTCTTGGAGACTCTCTGTGTGTGCCTGGGCTTGCACTGTGATGATGATAATGAATTGTTTTTTGCAGTGAAAGGAAAAGAAATAATAATAACAGATGAATTTATATTTATAATGGCGTATACACACATATAAACTTACACCCATAGTTGGTGTATTTCTTGTGTTTACTGGGTAAATTGGGCTAATGATTAATTTCTGGTTGTTTGCTTGTGGTTTTCTGGGTAATTGTATGCCTTACTCGCGAAACCCCTGTGCTAATTGGCTTAATTTTATATCTACCTTTATTGAATTTATGTTGTTTTATTACGTTTTGTGGCTGATGTTGTTTATGATTTTTCTTCTATGGGTTGTTCCTTGTTATTTTTTTTTGTGTTGTGTTTTGATTATTTCTTTTTACTTTCTATTATTTCTTTGGTAAACTCTATTGTTTTAAAGGTAAACCCACTGCGACCATTATCACTATGAGGAAGATGATGCACCACTTACTTTGTTTGTTGGTTCTCATGCTGAGCTGCGCCTATGGATGCTTGTCATCTGCACAAGGTGACTCTCAACCACAAGCCGTTCAGCCTTCTGTCTCTGGACTTCAACCTGCTGGGCACGGTATTGGTAGTGTTCATGGTGTTCACCCCACTTCTGGTGCTGTTGGCGTTCCTGCATTTGGTACAGGTGTTAACGGAGCTGGAGTTCCTGGTGCTATTCCTGGTGTTCCTCCTGAATCTAAACTTCATGGTATTTCTTCGAGTGAATGTCCTTCCAATGGCACAAGGGGAGTTGTAGTCGGTGATAAGTTTGTTCAGATTCCATGTGCTGCAGCTGTTCCAGGTACTTTTGTTCCTGGTACAGCTAAAAAGACTCCGAATGGTGGTGGAGATTCCGCTAGTTCTATTCAGGCACCTGGTGTTGTTCCTGGAGTTGGTGGTGTTGTTTCTGGTGCTCCTGTTCCTGCTATTCCTGGATATCCTGGTGTTAAGGGTTCTGATGGGGGATCTCTTCTCTCTACAGCCGATGCTGGTGTTGGTGGTCGGCCAGGAATTGGTGATAAACTTAAACCAGGTAAAAATGTTACTCTGATTAATGGTGTCCTCAAAGAGGATGAGACTGACCCTCAAGACGTATCTACGGTGTTACTTACAAACACAGAAGCTGATCCTCGTAAACTATCTGGACTTGGTGCGGGAGTTCCTGATTCTTCTGCTGCTGTTCCTGGATTTCCTAATGGGGCTCCTTCTGCTCTTGATACTGTTCCCAGTGTTAATGGACATCCAGCAGTGCCTGGGACTGTTCCTGTGGGTGGGAAACGTTCCAGTAATGTTCCTTCTAATCCACCTCCGTCAACTGGTTCTAACGCTGATGTTGGTCATCCTGATTATCCCGGTGTGTCTAATGCTGTTCCTATTGTTGGTGCTGCTCCTTCTGTTACTGGTAATCGTATTGTCGGTGGTGATCGTTCTTCTCGTAAGGCTATTGCTTCTAACCCCGACCCTACATCTCTTGATTCCCAGAGTAAAGAGTCCCCAGAAACTGCAAGAACACACCATGGAGAGAATGTTAATCAAGCAGCGAATACTGAGGCACCATCAACTAATGAACAGAGTGTTAACCATGCACAGAGTGAAACGGCAAGAAACATTCCTATTGCACCCATTAAAGAGAATTCACCCGCAGTAACACCAGTACTGCCTCCTATCTCTGCAAAGAGTAATGACAAACCACCAAAGAAGCGTAAGTCAGACAGCAGCAATATCAGTTCTGTGTGGGTGCGTGTGCCTCTACTGATTGTGGCTGTGTTGTTCTCCGCTACCGTGTACTGAACAGTGGGAATCATCTTAGAGCAAATAATAATAGTTAAACTAACATAATCATAATTGCGTACATCCCCCATGGGTGAATGAATTCATTAATAATCTGTTTACCAGCTTTCTCTTTCAATTCAAATTTTTTTTTACCTTCATGTGTGTGTGTTCTTTTTCGAATAATTTCATTACTTGCTTTTCCCGTTGTGTGTGTAGACAACTGGGCTGTTCTGCTCGCTGACGGTATACATCTCTTGCTAGTACACACAGATGTGTGTGTGTGCAGTAATTTAATATACATAAACTAGAGCCATGGGGTATTGTGTGTGTTTGGCTCTCTCTCTTATTTGGGTATGGTGGTGTTTTCTTTTTTCTATTAAGGGGTACATATTATTATCATACAAGCGGTCTATTCCTTTTTCTTGCTTTACTGTGCAGTTGATGCTCCACTCTCACTCTCACTGTGAGTATTTGAGTATTGGTGTGTGTTTCTTTGCTTCTGTCATAATTATTTTTTGTTTTCCTTCCTTTTTCTTGTATTAGTTTATTGAAGTAAAACAACAACAATGACAAAGGCTGTAATGGTGAGGTGCTACCTCTTTTGTTTACTAACTCTTGCACTTTGTTGTGCTTGTGGGTTAGTATGGGCTGATAGTCCTAAACCTTCTGATGCCCTTATTAAACCTTCTACTGTTGGTGTTCCTTCTCTTGTTAGTCATGCTATTTCTGCGGATGCTGAAAGTTGGATGGTGTATGAGGATGAGGAACTTCAGGAGGATGAGGAGAAAGATGGGGATAGAAGTGATGAGGATAGAGAAAGAATAAGAAAACATGGGTCCGATAAATTAGAAAAAACAACAAGTAACAAGCCGTCAACAGTCTCTGGGCCAATGGGAAGTGAAGGTTCTCTCGGTCCTCAAGAGGTCCCTGTTAACCCTACAGTCCAGCAGCAACATCCACCACCACCTCTGGCAGATGCTCCTCTGGCTTCTTCTCATGATGGAGCATCCGCTGAGGGTAAACCGGGTGCTGTTGGTGTTGATGGTCTTCCTGGTAGTCCTGGAGTTGAGCGGAGTGATATGTCTGAGAGTAGCAGACTGGGGAAAAGTGATCCGTCCATAAACGTGCCTGATAGTGGGCCAACACTCATGGACCAAGGTCGAAAAAGTACTGATAAAGAACAAGTGGAGGAATCAACCCGTGGTGATGATCAAGTAACTTCTGGTACGACAGATAATCAGGCGGAAGCATCACAGATATCTGGAGAGCAATCAAATGAAACAACACCTAAAACAGATGGGCACCAATCACCCAATTCTGTCAGTCAACAGAATACGGGTGGCTCTGGTAGTTCAGATAACCAGAATACCGTAGTTCAGGATCCGGTATCGGATACACCTCAGAGTTCTCACGTCGGGAACAATAAAAACGGTAAAACTGAGAATAATGTTGAACGGCCTCAAAACGGTAACAGCGCAAAATCTTCTTCTCCTTTGAAAGACGTCACCCCTTTAGGAAGTGGATCAACAAATAACCCAAATGATATGGGTAATACAGATACCACCACCACAACAACAACAACACTTCCTCCTGAACTCACAAACAACAAGAAGGGTGATGCAGACAGCAGCAGCAGTATCAGC
>NW_021639910.1:34298-39196 GCF_002087225.1 Trypanosoma theileri
TTTCTCTTCTTTTTTTTTGTTTCTTAATATTAATGTGTTTTGTGTGTTTTTGCTCTCTCTGTGTTTATCCTATAAATATTATTATTGCTACTCCATTGTGTGTGTGTGTGTGTGTGTTCTTGGAGACTCTCTATGTGTGTCCACCTGGGCTTGCACTGTGATGATAATGATGAACTGCTTTTTACAATAAAAGGGAAAAGGAAAAAGAAATAATAATAACAGATGAATTTATATTTATAATTCTGTATATATATACTTATAGACTTACATCCATAGGTGGTGTATATTTATGTGTTTACTGGGTAAATTGGCTAATGGTTAATATCTGTTTCTTTACTTGATGATTTTGCTTGCTGTGTTCTGTGGTGGGCTTTTGTGTGTGCTTTGCTATTCATCAATGGCATTTTCTCTTTGGAACGATAATAGCTAATAGTATTAAATACAAAAATATACTCAGAAATGCTTAAACAGGGCCATGGATTATACTTGTTGGTTATTCTGTTTTTTCTTTGGCTGTAGGTCGTGGTTTTAATTTGTGTTCTTTACTTTTTCTTGTCTTTGAGTTTGTTTGTGGTGTACACTTCTTGAATTCTTTATTGTTTATACTGTTGTTTCTTCTTTTGCATCATCTGTTGGTATCTATTGTATTGGTTCTTTTTCAGTTTTTTTCTTTCTTTAGCCAAGTGACGTAAAAGAAAGAAACTTAACTGTTGCTGTGATGTTCTTGTATATTGTATTGTGTTTTATTTCTTTGCTTCTGAGCACTGCCTCTGTATCTATGCCGGTAAACGCGACTCCTAATCCTGAAAAGGTAACTACTCCTTGCAGAGAAGGTTCTCCTACTGATGGTTCTCCTTGTCCTTCTGCTGACCCAGTACCACTACCTTCTGTTAAACCTGACTCTGATGATACCTCTTGCAAGGATGGTACTGGTGTTACTACTAAAGGTCCCTGTCCTCCTAATACGAAAATTGCTCCGGGTGCTGGTGGTGCTGGTAGTGGAACACTTCATACACCCCAAGGGCCTGCGCCTGGGGGTTATGGTGGGGAGAGTGAGAAACAGCATCAGGTTACTTCTCCAGACCCAAATGATACTTTGTCTCGGGGAGACTCAGCGGTGAGTCAACCAGTTGTGCAAGGACAAGAAAGTAAAGATGGACGGCAGGCAAACGGGCAGAATGGTGACCAGGGGTTGAGAACTGAAGAATCAACACCAGGTCAAGTGATCAGTGGAGGTGCTGATAAGAATAGCGGAAATCAACAGCCCGAAGGGAATGGTTCACAGTCTTCAGAATCCTCAGGTGTATCTAATACAGATACAAGAGATTCTCAGAGCAACCAAAGCGATACAACAGAACAACCTCAATCTTCGGACAACAACCAAACTTCTCAAGGTCAGAATGGTGAAGCTGAGAATACTAATGATGCTGCGAAACCTGCAGTGAGTGAATCAACAAGGACCCAAAATGAAGAAGGAGCAGGAGGTACAGACACTACCACCACCACCACAACAACAACAACCACAACACTTCCTCCTGAACTCACAAACAACAAGAAGGGTGATGCAGACAGCAGCAGCAGTATCAGCAGTTCTGTGTGGGTGCGTGTACCACTATTGATTGTGGTTACACTGGCCTGTATTCTTGTGTGCTGATTGACTGTTGGTGTAGTGTGACTCAGGTCATCCTTTGTTTTCTTTTTTTGCATGCAATCCCTACAGTCTAACTAATCTTTTACCTGTTGGGATTATCCTTTTTTGTTTTGTTTCTTATTGTTATTGTGTTTTTTGTGTTTTTGCTCTCTGTGTTTATCCTATAATAATTATTATTGCTACTTCATTGTGTGTGTGTGTGTTCTTGGAGACTCTTTTTTTCTCTCTTTGGGCTTGCACTGTGATAGTGATGATGAACTGCTTTTTGCAGTGGGAAAAAGGAAATAATAATAATAGATGAATTTATATTTATAATTGCGTATATACACATATATAGACTTATACCCATAGTTGGTGTATTTCTGTGTTTACTGCGTAAATTGGGCTAATGGTTAATATCTGTGTGTTTATTTGCTTGCTGGGTGGTTCAGTTTTTTTCCAGATATATCTGAATGTGGCCTTTTTTTGTTTTTACTCTTACTGAGGTTATTGTGCGCTGTATTGTATTCTTTAACTGGTAGGTTTTGCTTTTCACGATGTGAGTTTCCATAGTGGTAATCGATTTGTGTGTCCTCACATGTTTGATACTTCATTTATTACCTTTTTTTGCTTTTTGATTGTCTTTCGTTCTAGATCAGTGCTTTTACGCAAACCAAACTATTGTCTCTCTCATGATGATGATGATGGGCCGTGTGATGTGTGTGTTGGCCGTTGTGCTGTGCTGTGCCTGCGGGTATACCATGACAGCTGCTGCTACTACTGCTAATACTAATGGACACCCAAAGGCGGCGATGGCGTTTTTGGGAAGTTTTTATCCCGAGATCAATTATAGTGGATCGGCGAAAGAGAAGAAAAGTGAAGAAGCAGAAGCATTAGCAGAGACTGCTGTGGCAGAAGAGGCGCGATCACATGTGGAGGTACAGGACCCTACTTTACTCAATAGTGAAAAGTCTCCTTGTGTTGGTGAAGCTCTTGATTCTTCCAGTACCACATGTCCTTCTGTTCGTACTGCTGCTTCTCCTCCACTTGTTCAACCAATAGCAGAATCTCTTGTTAAAGGAGAACCACCTGCTGGAGGTGTTCCTGATCCTCAAAGTGTTCCCAGTGAAGATGGTAAACATCTTGGTGGTAAAGTTCCTGGTGTTGTTGTTGCTCCGGCTTTGGCCGGTCCTTCTGGTTCTCATGGTCCTTCTCCCGTTTCTCTTCCAGAACCTCAAGGTGTTAGAGGAAATAACGGTCAAGGTGGTCATGTCCAACCATCTACTGTAGATCAGGATGCTCTTCGAAGAGATGGTCAAATACTGAAAGATTCTTCTGGGGATCTTTCACATAAAGAGAATGAAACAAGTAAAGACGAAGAGATACATCAACTGTATCAAGAGAGAAAAGAAGAGCTTAATAAACCCGCAGAAAATCAACCTGGTCGTGGAAACTCCGTTCAAACTCCAAGAGAAGAAGATAGTAAACAATCTACTCCTCCTGCACAAGCTCCTGATGGACCAGTTACTTCTACATCTCCTACGGCTGAGGAGCGTGTTGATGTGCCTACAGCTGAAGGTGAACGTGGTGCACCACAACCATCTTCTCCCAGCAACACAGCCACAGGGAGTTCCGCTGGTTCTGATGCTACAGCGACTGAGAATAATACTTCATCTGCAGAGAGTGAATCGAAAAACAACCAAAATGAAGAAGGTGTTACAGGAAATAAAGATACCACCACCACCACAACAACAACAACAACAACAACAACAACAACACTTCCTCCTGAACTCACAAACAACAAGAAGGGTGATGCAGACAGCAGCAGCAGTATCAGCAGTTCTGTGTGGGTGCGTGTGCCACTACTGATTGTGGTTACACTGGCCTGTATTCTTGTGTGCTGATTGTAATGGTGGTGGTGTGACTCAGGTCATCCTTTGTTTTCTTTTTTTTTTTTTTTGCATACATCCACACTATAGTCTAACTAATCTTTCACCTGTTGGGATTTTCTCTTCTTTTTTGTTTCTTTTAATGTTAATGTGTTTTGTTTGTGTTTTTGCTCTCTTTGTGTTTATCCTATAATAATTATTATTGCTGCTACTCCATTGTGTGTGTGTGTGTTCTTGGAGACTCTCTCTGTGTGTGTGCACCTGTGCTTGCACTGCGATGATGAGATGTTTTTTTGCAGTGATAGGGAAATAATAAGAGATGAATTTATATTTATAATTGCGTTTATACACACATACAGACTTACACCCATAGTTGGTGTATATTTCTGTGTTTACTGGGTAAATTGGGCTAACGTTTAATATCTGTTTCTTTGCTTGATGATTTTGCTGGGTGGTTTAGCCTTTTTTGAGATATTTGTGAGTGTGTGCTTTTTTTTTGTTTTTACTTTAACTGAGGTTATTGCGCTGTATTGCATTCTTTAAATGGTAGGTTTTACTTTCACGATGTGAGTTTCCATAGTGGTAATCGATTTGTGTGTCCTAACATGTTTGATACTTCAGTTATTTTCTCTTTTTGTTTTATGTTTGTCTTTCTTCCTAGATCAGTGTTTTTACGTGAAACAAATTTTTGTCTCTCTCATGATGATGATGATGATGCGCCGTGTGATGTGTGTGTTGGCCGTTGTGCTGTGCTGCGCCTGCGGGTATACCATGGCGGCTGCTGCTNTGGGGAAACTCCAAATGGTAATGCTTCTCAAGCTGCGGAGGAAAGCGGTGTTCCTGCAGGTGACCCTCAACCTCAACAAAGCGGCAACAGTACAAAAGAAGGAAATGCAACTAACCAGGGAGGTGAAGCAGCACAAACTTCACCGTCTCCCAATACTTCAGCCACTGAGAATGATGCTGCAAACGCTGGGAATGACAATACAACAACGGGGAGTGAGACAACAAGTACCCAAGAAGGTGCTGCAGATAATACAGATACAACCACAACAAACTCCACAACAACAACAACACTTCCTCCTGAACTCACAAACAGCAGAAAGGGTGATGCAGACAGCAGCAGCAGTATCAGCAGTTCTGTGTGGGTACGTGTGCCACTACTGATTGTGGTTACATTGGCCTGTATTCTTGTGTGCTGATTATGTTGGTGGTGAAGTGGTGGTGTGACTCAGGTCATCCTTTGTTTTCTTTTCTTTTCTCTTGCATGCAATCCCTACAGTTTAACTAATCTTCCACATGTTGGGAGTTTCTTTTCTTTTTTTGTTTTCTTAATGTTAGTGTGTTTTGGGTGTTTGTGGTCTCTGTGTTTGTTTATC
>NW_021639910.1:40077-40577 GCF_002087225.1 Trypanosoma theileri
TACATGCGGTGCGGGCAGCCGTGTGTCTGCATGTGGGAAGTACGCAGACCTCTGCCGCCAGCGTACCGCAAGGGTAAATGATTACGCAGCGACAACAGCGGCTGCTGATCCAACAGATACCTCATCTGAATCTGACGCATCAATTGATATCTTTTCTGAATCTGAAAAGTCAGGTGGTGCCTCCTCTGAGGCTGGTAATACATATTATTCTTCTGAATCCGAAAAGTCAGGTGGTGCCTCCTCTGAGTCTGGTAAAGCATATGGGTCTTCTGAATCGGAAAAGTCAGGTGGCGCGTCCTCTAAGTCTGGTAATGCATATGGTTTTTCTGAATCGGAAAAGTCAGGTGGCGCCTCCTCTGAGTCTGGTAATGCATATGATTCTTCTGAATCTGAAAAGTCAGGTGACGCCTCCTCTGAGGCTGGTAGTGCATATGATTCTTCTGAATCTGAAAAGTCAGGTGGCGCCTCCTCTGAGTCTGGTAAAGCATATTATTTTTCTG
>NW_021639910.1:42204-43301 GCF_002087225.1 Trypanosoma theileri
TTTGCTTGTGGTTTGCTGGGTCGTTGTGTGTGCTTTGTCCTGCTTTTTTGTGATGTTATGTTCTGCGCAGAGAAAATAAAAAAAAAGTAATTAATACAATTTGTATTCCTAATTGTTTGAAAAGACCAACATACCCAGTGGTCTGTGAGTTATTTTTATGCGGTGGGTCCTGTTCTTAATTTTTTTATCATTTTTTCGTTTTGGCGCTCTGTGCTTTCTCCTGCACTGTGGTGATGGATTGTGTTTTGTTAGGAGAAGAAATAATAAGGAATACACATATATGCATACTTTTAGACAAGGTTCGACCAGAAGAAACACTGTTGTGTTTTCCTGTACTTTCTGCCTCTAATGGTTGTTCTTTTAATTTCTTTTTCTTTATGAGGGCTAATGGAGATTTTCTGTTTGTTATTGGGTATTGTGTGGGTTTTTACTTTTATTTGGGTACTATCTGAGTTATGGTTGCAGTTTTCTGCAATGTGTGTGCCTATGCTGTAATTGTTGATTGTTATTTGATTTGGTAATGTGTGTTCTTATTTTTTTTTCATTGATTCTATTTGTTTCTGTTTTTATTATTGGGGTTTCTTGTGTGTAAATGATTGAAGTAAGACTGCTACAAGAAGTATTGGAATGGTAATGATGCGCTACGTGCTGTGTATCCTCGCTCTCCTGCTCTCATGTGCGTGTGTGCACGTCCTCGCTGAAGAAGTGCCTGCCGCCGATCTTTCCGACCAAGTCCCTGATACGGAGAGTGAGACAAAGATTCTTCTTCAAGGTACTCCTGTTGCTCAAATTCCTGAAGGTGCTTGTCCTCCTGAAGGTCCTGAGGAATGTAAGAAAGTTGACAAAGTTCCTCCTCTTGGTCAGTGCACTAAAGGTGATACTAGTGGTCCAACTGTTTCTTCTGGTGAATGTAATACTTCTGGTGCTAAACCTGGACCTGATGATGGTGGTTCTGAGTGCATTCCTGGTGCTCCTAAAACTAATGAACGTCCTTGTCCTCCTCCTCCTCCTGGAGAACAACCACCATCACTACCACCACCACCACCACCACAAGAAGAAGATCTACTTCATAAACAACCGGATGTACTCCAAGCAGA
>NW_021639910.1:43840-47183 GCF_002087225.1 Trypanosoma theileri
GGTGGTGGTGGTGGTGGTGGTGTTACTCAGGTCATCCTTTGTTTTCTTTTCTTTTTTTTGCATGCATCCCTACAGTCTAACTAATCTTCCACCTGTTGGGATTTCTCTTCTTTTCTTAATGTTAATGTGTTTTGTGTGTTTTTGCTCTCTCTGTGTTTATCCTATAATTATTATTATTGCTACTCCATTGTGTGTGTGTGCGTGATTTTGGAGACTCTCTCTGTGTGTGTGCACCTGGGCTTGCACTGTGATGATGATGAACTGCTTTTTTGAAGTGAGGAAAAGAATGAAATAATAATAACAGATGAATTTATATTTATAATTGCGTATACACACATATAAACTTACACCCATAGTTGGTGTATTTCTGTGTTTACTGGGTAAATTGGGCTAATGGTTAATATCTGTTTATTTGCTTAATGATTTTGCTGGGTGGTTCAGTCTTTTGTAATATAATTGTGAGTGTGTGGGCTTTTTTTTTTGTTTTTACTCTTACTGAGGTTATTGCGCTGTATTGCATTCTTTAGCTGGTGGGTTTTATTTTCACGATGTAAGTTTCCCTTGTGTTATTAGATTTGTGTGTGTCCTAACATGTTTGATACTTCATTTTTTTCTTTTTTTGCTTTATGATTCTCTTTCTTTCTAGATCAGTGTTTTTACGCAAAACAAACATTTCTTTCTCTCTCTCATGATGATGATGCGCCGTGTGATGTGTGTGTTGGCCGTTGTGCTGTGCTGCGCCTGTGGATGTGCCATGGCGGCTGCTGCTGTTGCTAGTGGTTCTTCTTCTGATGGAGAGGTGGCCCATGAGGATCTAGATTCTTCTTGGAATGCTGGGGTGAAATATGACGAGTTGGTGAAGGCTGCTGGTGATGTAAGTTGGGGACAGTTGGGTACTGGTATGAGCGAAGAAGGTAAAAAAATAGAAAAGTATTACAAGTGTAAGAACGCCACTGATCATAAAGTTCCGGACATCAACTGTTCGATTTGGAAAGAATTTAGGACGGAGGCTACCAGTAAACCAGGTTCCAGTGTCGTTCCTGAACAACAAGCACCACAGCAAATGCGACAAGAAACAGGGGAACAAGGTGCGGATCTTACTGCAGGTGGTATTCAAGCCAATGGTGTTGTTGGTGATGTGGGTCGTGAAGGGGCTAATCGTCGGACAGAGGTTTCAGCAGAAAGTACACCAGAAGGTGCAGTGCACTCTTCAACAATAGATCAACAAAATAACAAGGGTCCATTGAGTGATCCTGCTCAAGACAATGGTAGGAATACTGGGAGTTTACCAGATGGAAGTGAGGCTGCAGGGAGGACCTCTTCTTCACAAGGTGCTACGATTAATGATTCTTCGAGCATAGAAAATCAAGTAACAGAAGGGAATACATCGACAACTGTTAATGCTACACTTGTTGTCTCAACTGACTCTCCGGACAGCACCAACCAATCTCAAGTTTCAGATACGACTGCAACTAATTCTATTTCTGGCGCAGACTCACACGAAACCAATTCCACTACTGCGCCGAGCACCGAGAACACTACCACAGAAGCACCAACCACCACTCCATCTCCTGTACCCAACGCAGAAATCAACAACATCGCTTCCACCGTACAGAACAAGGCTAATGTTGTTGACAGCAGTATCAGTCCTGTGTGGATGGGCACTGCAGCACCGCTACTGATTGTGGTTGTGTTGGTCTCCGTTGCCGTGTACTGAACGGTGGGACTCATCTGAGAACAAATAATAATAATAATGGTAATCCTAACATAATCATAATTGCGTATATCCCCCATGGGTGAATGAATTAATAATCTGTTTACTAGCTTTCTCTTTTAATTCGAGTTTCTTTTCTTTTCTTTTTACTTTTATGTGTGTGTGTTCTTTTTCTAATAATTCCATTACTTGCTTTTTCCGTTGTGTGTGTTTGCAGAAAACTGGGCTGTTCTGCTCACTGACGGTATACATCTCTTGCTAGAACACGCAGATGTGTGTGTGCAGTAATTTAATATACATAAACTAGAGCCATGGGGTATTGTGTGTGTGTTTGGTTCTCTCTCTTATTTGGGTATTGTGGGGTGTTCTCTTTTTTTTCTATTAATGGATACATTGTATTATACAAGCGGGATATTTCTTTTTTGTTGCTTTACTGTACTGTTGCTGCTTCTCTTTCTCTCTCTCTCCACTGTGAATATTTGTTGTACTGGTGTATGTTTGTTTGTTTCTGTTTTTCTTTCCCTTCTTTATTGATGCATTCCATTGAAGTAAGACAGGTGCAACGATATCCACAATACCTGCAACCATTGGAATAATAATAATAATGATGCGCTACGTGCTGTGTATCCTCGCTCTCCTGCTCTCATGTGCGTGTGTGCACGTCCTCGCTGAAGAAGTGCCTGCCGCCGATCTTTCCGACCAAGTCCCTGATACGGAGAGTGAGACAAAGATTTTTCTTCAAGGTACTTGTCCTGCTGCTGGTACTTCTGAGCCTGGTTGTTCTGGTGGTGGTCATCCTCCTGGAACTACTTCTCCCTCAATCCCTGCTAATGTTAGTCCTGCGCTTCAGAATGACAGAAAAGAGGGTGTTGAGGATAGAATTCCTGTCACTGAAGCATTAGGTGAAGATAGGGGTGTGAATCGTCAAGACAATACTCAGGACAATTTACATGTTGCTGGTCAAAGAGAAACTGAACACCAACAACTTGCTGCTGCTTCAACTACAAGAACCAATCCTGCTGACAGTCTAACAGTGCAGGGTCACAATCACGATAGAGAGCAGACTCAAGACCGAACACATCAAGGAGGAGCGAATGTTTTATCACCGATAAAAGAAGTACAACCTTCTGTACACGGTGGAAAAGCAGAAGAGAAATCACAAGAGAATTCAAAGGAGCAGCTCACTCTGCAATCTAAAGGTAGTCCCAATGAGAACTCTGATGCGCCACAGAGATCTGGTCCCCAGGTGCAGGAAACATCGTCTGCAGGAACACAAGATGCCAACGAAAATAAGAATAATGCAGAAGACCAGAATGTATCAAGTGGAAGTACAACTACGAATAATGATTTACCAACACAATCTTCTTCATCAACATCTACTGAAACCCATTCTACACTTTCACCACAGGAAACTGAGGGGAATAATGAATCTGATCATAAAAACGCTGAGAGCGGCACTGCACCTGAAGGGAGTGGGTCACCAAACACCCAAAATGAGGGAGAAAATACAGATATCACAACCACCACCACCCCCACAACAACACTTCCTCCTGAACTCACAAACAACAAGAAGGGTGATGCAGACAGCAGCAGCAGTATCAGCAGTTCTGTGTGGGTGCGTGTACCACT
>NW_021639910.1:47958-50705 GCF_002087225.1 Trypanosoma theileri
TGGAATAATAATAATAATGATGCGCTACGTGCTGTGTATCCTCGCTCTCCTGCTCTCATGTGCGTGTGTGCACGTCCTCGCTGAAGAAGTGCCTGCCGCCGATCTTTCCGACCAAGTCCCTGATACGGAGAGTGAGACAAAGATTTTTCTTCAAGGTACTTGTCCTGCTGCTGGTACTTCTGAGCCTGGTTGTTCTGGTGGTGGTCATCCTCCTGGAACTACTTCTCCCTCAATCCCTGCTAATGTTAGTCCTGCGCTTCAGAATGACAGAAAAGAGGGTGTTGAGGATAGAATTCCTGTCACTGAAGCATTAGGTGAAGATAGGGGTGTGAATCGTCAAGACAATACTCAGGACAATTTACATGTTGCTGGTCAAAGAGAAACTGAACACCAACAACTTGCTGCTGCTTCAACTACAAGAACCAATCCTGCTGACAGTCTAACAGTGCAGGGTCACAATCACGATAGAGAGCAGACTCAAGACCGAACACATCAAGGAGGAGCGAATGTTTTATCACCGATAAAAGAAGTACAACCTTCTGTACACGGTGGAAAAGCAGAAGAGAAATCACAAGAGAATTCAAAGGAGCAGCTCACTCTGCAATCTAAAGGTAGTCCCAATGAGAACTCTGATGCGCCACAGAGATCTGGTCCCCAGGTGCAGGAAACATCGTCTGCAGGAACACAAGATGCCAACGAAAATAAGAATAATGCAGAAGACCAGAATGTATCAAGTGGAAGTACAACTACGAATAATGATTTACCAACACAATCTTCTTCATCAACATCTACTGAAACCCATTCTACACTTTCACCACAGGAAACTGAGGGGAATAATGAATCTGATCATAAAAACGCTGAGAGCGGCACTGCACCTGAAGGGAGTGGGTCACCAAACACCCAAAATGAGGGAGAAAATACAGATATCACAACCACCACCACCCCCACAACAACACTTCCTCCTGAACTCACAAACAACAAGAAGGGTGATGCAGACAGCAGCAGCAGTATCAGCAGTTCTGTGTGGGTGCGTGTACCACTACTGATTGTGGTTACACTGGCCTGTATTCTTGTGTGCTGATTGTAATGGTGTGGTAATGGTGTGACTCAGGTCATCCTTTGTTTACTTTTCTTCTTTTTTTGCATGTATCCACACTACAGTCTAACTAATCTTCCACCTGTTGGGATTTCTTTTTTTTGTTTCTTAATGATAATGTGTTTTGTGTGTTTTTGCTCTCTATGTTTATCCTATAATAATTATTATTGCTACTGCTCCATTGTGTGTGTGTGTTCTTGGAGAATCTCTGTTTGTGCACCTGGGCTTGCACCGTGATAATGATGATGAACTGTTTTGTTGCAGTGGGTAAATGTAAATAATAATAACAGATGAATATTTATATTTATAATGGCGTATATATACACATATAAACTTACACCCATAGTTGGTGTATGTTTCTGTGTGTTTACTGTGTAAGTTGGGCTAATAATTAATACATGATTCTTTGTTTCTTTGATGGTTTTGCTGTGTGGTTGTGCTATGACCCGTACTTTTTATGATGATATGTTTTGCGTAGAGAAAATAACAAATAATAAAAAATACATTTGTATTCATAATTGATTTTTAATTCGAACACACTGATATTTCTCTGAATTCTATTTTGGTGGGACCGCCTGCTATTATCTTAATTACTTTTTGGCTTTTTTGAGAAGTTTCTGTGGTGACGCATTACCGAAATGTTTATTGTTTTTCTTTAATAACTGTTGTTTTTCTTGTGTGCTTTTTTCCCTTTCCTTTCTCTTGTATTGTATCTTTTTTGTTTTTGCTCACCTTTCTGTTTTTTATTTATTTATTTAGCCAAGTGACCCAAACAAAAAAGGCCTCTTGTCGTGATGTTGTTACGTTTTGTGTTTTGTTTGTTGACTTTGCTTGTGAGCGTTGCCTGTGATTGTGTAACGGCAACTGGAGATGGTGGCACTGCTCTTGCTCTTCCTACCTCTTCTAAATCTGAATCTGGTAAATGTCCTCCAGAATCTCCCGGTGGTCCTCAGTGTACTCCTAAAGGTATTGAAACTGAGGACACTTCTAAAAAATGTGAGGATGACACTGAGGAAGGTAAATGCACTGACAGGGATAAAACCATTAAAGATAGTGAGGTTTTGGGGCGTGATAATGCGAAGAGCCGTTCTCCTGCTCTTGAGGCAAATGGTGATGGATTAAATAATGAAGTGTCGCTAAACGGTCCAAGTAAAGTGGTGGTAGAAAATGAAAGAGTTACGAATTTAGGTGACGTTGATCTGGAGAATCAAAAACATGACGAAAGTGAAAGAGGAAAACCACCACTAACTCCAGAGGATAGAACTCATAGGGAAACTACTCAATCAGAAGCTCATGTACAGACCCAAGCGCAACAAAGCGCACAACAAGGAATCCCTGGTTCTCCTCTAACGCAAGAGATCAGCACCGTGGTCAGCAACCCCAGGATTACAGGAGAACAGGGTACTGAAAGGAATGGTAATGCACTTAATACGGAATCCTCACCTCAAACAAATCCACACCAACAAGAAAATAATGAAATGCAATCATCTGGCACTGCTGGTGCTGATAATGCTGGTATTCCTGCATCAACTTCTCCAGCGGAAACTGAAAATACAAATGCATCTGATAGTGCAAACGCTTGGAGTGTCAGTACACCTGCAGAGAGTGAATCAACAAACACCCAAGCAAATAATACAGAGACACCCACCAC
>NW_021639910.1:53878-55088 GCF_002087225.1 Trypanosoma theileri
TTCTTCTTCTTTTTTGTTTCTTTTAATGATATTGTGTTTTTTGTGTTTTTGCTCTCTATATTTATATTATAATAATTATTATTGCTACTCCATTGTGTGTGTGTGTGTTCTTGGAGACTCTTTTTTCTGTGTGCACCTGGGCTTGCACTGTGATGATGAACTGCTTTTTGCAATGGGAAAAGGAAATAATACTAATAACAGATGAATTTATATTTATAATTGCGTATATATACACATATAGATTTACACCCATAGTTGGTGTATATTTCTGTGTGTTTAATGGATAAACTGGGCTAATGATTGATATCTTTTTTTTTTGCTTGCTTGTAGGTTTTGCTGAGGTGCTTGTTGTGGCCCTGCAAACTGTTTTTCAGCTATTCTTCGTGTAGAAGGAATGAATAATAAACAATACACATTTATATTTATAATTTCATATTAACGCAGGAGTTCCCACAGTTTTCTGAATTGTGTGATTGATGATGCAGTGGCTATTCTTTTTAAAAAATTTTCTTTGTTTTTGATTCGGTGCTCTGTTTGTGGTGGTTGTTGACATGTATGCCGGTGGTGTTGTTTTGTATGACTGTTGTTTTTCTTCTTGTTTTCTCTGTTACCGTTGGGGAATGTGTTTGTGGTTATTTTATGTCCGGTTCGTTTTCTTTTCCTTTTTTTTTTTGCAGCTCAGATACCCCAAATAAGGAAAACAACTGCTGCTGTGATGTTTCTTTACCGTGTGTTGTATGTGGTGGCGTTACTTTTGAGCTTTATCTCTCTATGTGTGGCGACTGATGCTTCTGAACTGTCTCTATCTGAGGTTGATGATGGTGGTTGCCCTGCTGATGGTCGTCAAACCGATACGACTAAGTGTCCTAAATCTGAAAAAGGAGCAAAAGGTGAACCTGGTGCTGCTGGTCCTCCTGGTCCTGTTGGTCCTGCTGGAAAAGAAGGTGAAAGAGGCGAACAAGGTCCACCTAGAGCTCCCGCTGAGAAAGTCAAAGGCCCTGAACGTCTTGAAGATGGTAAGGTAAGTCAAGTTGACGCTCATGGGTCTGATCCTCTTGCTATATCTTCACCACTTCTTTCTTCTGGTTCACCGCAGCTCACAGGTTCAAGTGCAACTTCGGGTCCTTCTGCTTCTGCTGTTCCTGGTAGTGATGTTACCAGTGGATCAGATAATGGTTCTGATGTAGATGCACGGAGTGAAGATCAACAT
>NW_021639910.1:56058-56263 GCF_002087225.1 Trypanosoma theileri
TGTGCTCTTAATTTCTTTGTTTTGTTTTGCTTGGGCTTTCGTGTATGTGGTACTATTCTATTCTTTTTTTATTTTTTGTAGTGTGTTTTGACTGCTGTTTTTGTTTTGCTCTATTCTTTTCTTTATACTGTGTTACAATTGTTTTTGTTCTTCTTTTTGCAGTTAACTGATACTAAACAACACAGTATACTTTTTTGCCGAAATG
>NW_021639910.1:56645-57164 GCF_002087225.1 Trypanosoma theileri
ATGGAGAGCAGAAGGTGATGGAACAAAAGGCAGGTGACACATTAGAAGTTCAAAGGACTTTGAACGCGAGTAAACCGGGAACTGTCCTATCTTCTCCTCCTCCTCCTGTACAAGATCACAGTGGCGATCAAACGGATGTGGTGTCTGAAGAAGCAAAGAATACGCAGAAGCAGCCAGTACCCAGTGAGTCAGGTGAGAGGAGAACTGAGAGGCAACAAGAACAGATAAAGGAAACCACACACGGTCCTCAACAAGATAATCACAATAAAGAACCAAATGCCACAGGTACAACAAGTACTGAATCCCACGTTACTGCTGACTCAAACCCACATCCTACTACAGATGCATCACCTAGTGAAATAACTCAATCTGGTCTAGCTATTGATGATTCAAACACACTAAACAACACGAGCACAGAGCCCAGCAGTACCACTGATAATGTGACAACTACAGAGAATGAATCAACAACTGGTGTCGATACTGCGGTTGCATCAGCAGAAGGGAACACCACAGCGAACA
>NW_021639910.1:59911-60152 GCF_002087225.1 Trypanosoma theileri
CCAAACACGAGGCTGCCGTCGAGCGTTGTAAAGCCGCCGAACAGGCTGAGACAGATGCTAGGATGGAAAGGGATGAGAAACGGGCGTTAGCACAAAAAACACAGAGGGGCACCAAAGAGGATTATCTCGCTTCGGCAGAATATTGGAAGGCAGAGACAACTCTTCTTGAAAAGGTTGAACAAAGGCGTGTTGCTGAGTTTACAAGAGATTTCTGCCACGTAGATTGGATGAAATACAGGCA
>NW_021639911.1:0-503 GCF_002087225.1 Trypanosoma theileri
AGGTGCACAGCAATGCTCTGCTTACAAGTATAAAAATGAAAAGAGATTAAGTATTCCCACACAAATTGATGTACCCTAGCCCAGTGGGTGTCATCAGGATTAATTTTCTCAGTGCTCCATGTACAAAAACACAGTAGCAATTATATTATTATTAGCAGTAAACAAGTGATTACCAACACTCTCTGGATGGACCTCAGCACAGTGCTCAGCAAACAGAGGGATCAACAACAGCAGCAGTGGCAGTTTCGTTGTATTTATTACACAAATATCAGCAGCATCATGAGAGCGCTGTTTATCTTCTTCCTTTTCCTTCTCAGCAGCTACCCCGGCTTGTTCGGCGGCTTTACAACACTTGACAGTGTTCATCACAGTTCTCTCGTAATTCGATTTTTATTTCCGATTTTTTCTTTTTGATTTAGTCCCTCTGCCTGCTGTTAGATTTAACAATCGCATGCATAATATCAACATAGGGGAGATCATGGTATAGATTGTTTAGGGAAAAG
>NW_021639911.1:2210-2768 GCF_002087225.1 Trypanosoma theileri
AAACAACTCCCGCAGCATATCACAAGAGAGAGACGCTTACCGTACAGCTTCTCCTCCTCGGTGAGATCCGTCTCCTTCACAAACTGCATGCCAGCAGTACTAGAAGAACCGGAAGAAGAAGCAGGAGCAGCAACAATATCAACAGGAGAAACAGAATAAACAGTCAAATGACGAGTCGTTGTTGGTGGAGGACACCCAAGACACATAATATCCCCTGGTCGCACATTATGGGCACTGTTCAAGATGGTCTCTGCAGAAGTTGTCATGAAACCACCAACAGAGAGAGGAGTGTCATCTTCCACTACACGCAAGTTATGTGGCTCCACAACAGTAGATATTAGAATACAAGAAGAAGAAGAACAGGACAGGGCGTTATGCATATCTTGCAATAACTTTAGACACAGACAACCACCAACACGAGGAAAACCAAGAGTTGTGTCAGTTAACACAGGTTTGGCATCCTCGTTATCATTAGCGTCACTCTTCTTGTTATTGTTCTCGTCAGTTGAGTTCACAGGTCTAATGGATGTAGTGTGAAAAAAGTAAAAGAAGAAGGAA
>NW_021639911.1:5865-8415 GCF_002087225.1 Trypanosoma theileri
CAGTAACAGTAAAAACAACAAAAAGCCCACACTCACAAATATCTCAAAAAAGGCTGAACCGCCCCAGCAAAATCATCAAGCAAAGAAAAAAAAGGATATTAACCATTAACCATTTACCTAGTAAACACAAGAAATATACACCAACTATGGGTGTAAGTCTCTATGTGTATATACGCAATTATAAATATAAATTCATCTGTTATTATTATTTCTTTTCGTTTCACTGCAAAAAAGCAGTTCATCATCATTATCACAGTGCAAGCCCAGGTGCACACACACAGAGAGAGTCTCCAAGAACACACACACACAATGGAGTAGCAATAATAATTATTATAGGATAAACACACAGAGAGCAAAAAGACACACAAAACACATTAATATTAAGAAACAAAAAAGAGGATAATCTCAACAGGTGAAAGATTAGTTAGACTGTAAGGGATCCATGCAAAAAAAAGAAAAGAAAAACAAAGAATGACCTGAGTCACATCACCACCACCACCCCACACAATCAGCACACAAGAATACAGGACAGTGTAACCACAATCAGCAGCGGTGGTACACGCACCCACACAGAACTGCTGATACTGCTGCTACTGTCTGCATCACCCTTCTTGTTGTTTGTGAGTTCAGGAGGAAGTGTTGTTGTGGTGGTGGTTGTGGTGGTGGTAGTGGTGGAGGTGGTTGTATCTGTATTTCCCACATTTCCTTCTTGGGTGCCTGTTGTTTCACCCTCTGCAGATGTACGTTCGTGCTCAACTGTTCCACCATCAGAACCACTGCTACCCTCAGTGTTTGAATTGGGAGGGGAAGATGTATTCGCTGTTCCATTTTCATTTCTTCCACTCTCTCCAGGTTGCGGCTCTCCTGCAGGCGCAGCACCACCACTCCTCTCAGAGGCAGCAGCGTCAGAACCGGCAGCACCAGCTCCAGCTCCTTTACCGGGAGAATCAGAAGCTTCAGTACCAGGTTCATCGGAAGGAGGTAGTGGGCCTTCTTGAGCAATACTTCCGGCAGGTGTTGCTGTTTCAGCTGGTGCAAGTGTTTGCACGGAAGGCTTAGTTTGAAGTTGATTATTAGTACCCTCACCAGATGAACTACTAGCAACAGTAGGACAAGGAACGCCAGTAGCACCATCAGCAGCAGCACAAGGACCAGGAGAAGCAGCAGGACCAGGAGAACCAATAGTACCGCGTTCACGTTGAGACGCCTGTTCCGTTCGTCTGCTTGTAGGACAAGAAGGACCAGATCCATCACGACAATTGCCTTCAGTGTCACGATCACTAGTTACGCAATTGCCTTTCTCTGTAACTTCCGTACATTCATCAGGACGAGCAACTTCAGTTCCCACAGTTTTATTCGTGCACTGTGAAACACCCTCGCCTTCAGGACAACCACCTTCAGGAGGAGTGGGCGAGCAATTATTACCCTCACCAGAAGGTTCAGAACCTTCAAGACAACTACCACCAGTAGCAGCTTTAGAAGAAGAAGAACCGGTCTCAGCTGTCACACACAAAGAGACAACACTCAACAACAAAGCGAGCAAACACAACACACGAGACATCTTCACGACAGCAAGATTTATTTTGTAGTTATAGTCCACTTGAATGCAGAACAAAGAAGAAGAGATAAAGATAATTAATACAAACACTCAATATATTGAAAATACACACAGAGAGAAACAAAGCAGAGCACAACACACAACAATCACTCACACAAAACAACATAGGGAACAAACGAAAAAATAATTAGTAACACCGAAAAGACAATACTCCAACATCACTTATAGTTCAATTAAAGACCAAACACACAGTATCCAGCATGAAAAAAAAAATCCCATATTTCCCACAAAAAAAGAAAAAAAAATTGAATCAAAAATACGAAAAGCTTACGAAAAAAAAAAAAACAAATATATAACAGTGTCTTTGCCTGTCAGTGTATATGCAATTACAAATAAATAGGGGTATATATATGTTTTTTTATGACTTTTCCTTTACATAAACCAGAGAAACCTAACTGTGTAGCACAAGGCGCAAAAAGGGTACAAGAAAAACCAAAAGTAAAAAGAAAACAAATCAATAACAAGGCCAAATTAACCAACTAAAGAAAAGATATACGCCAAGTGTGACTATAAACAGTGGTATGCCCCATTACGCATGTACATATGCAAGCTATTATTATTATTATTGAATATTATTATTTATTTTTCTCATTCCACAAAACAGACTATCCCATTATACTGGGTAAAGCATAAAGTAGCCCAAACAAAGAGAATATAGTACAATATGTAGAATATACAAAATAAAACAACAAATTAACATTAAGAAACAAACAAGAAAATACATTACCAACAGGTGGAATATTAGTTAGACTGTAGGGATTATATGCAAAAAAAGAAAAAGAAAACAAAGGATGATCTGAGTCACACCATCACACCACCACTAACACAATCAATCAGCACACAAGAATACAGGCCAGTGTAACCACAATCAGTAGTGGTACACGCACCCACACAGAACTGCTGATACTGCTGCTGCTGTCTGCATCACCCTT
>NW_021639911.1:9646-10496 GCF_002087225.1 Trypanosoma theileri
CAGGCACTCCAGCCAATCCAGGGGCACCATGTACACCACGATAACCCTGATGTTGGTTAGCCATCACACTTCCACATACGGAGTACAGCATGAAAAGCAGTAGGCACAGCACGTGGCCCATCATCATCTTCATTATAGCCATAATAGTGGTTGTTGGGTTTCGCTTAAAAATACTAAACTACAAAGAAAAAAACAATATGAGAGATTAACAAAATGCTCGTAATACCAAAAAACAGAAGGGTGTACAAGTAGTGAAGCACAAAAGAACCTCAACAGTGTAGAAAAAAAATCAGAAACACAACAATACAGACAATTAAAATCAGTAAAGGTAGAAGCAAAGGACATCCATATCATCAAAGACTCCCGCAGTAAACCATAGAATGCCAACAGCAAACAACAAGCAAACAAAAAGACATTTCAACAATTAGCCCAACTTACCCAGTAAACACAGAAATATACACCAACTATGTGTATAAGTCTATATGTGTGTATACGCAATTATAAATATAAATTCATCTGTTATTATTATTTCTTTTTCTCCCACAGTGCAAAAAGCAGTTCATCATCATCATCACAGTGCAAGCCCAGATGCACACACAGAGAGAGTCTCCAAGAACACACACACACAATGGAGTAGCAATAATAATTATTATAGGGTAAACACAAAGAGAGTAAAAACACACAAAACACATTATCATGAAGTAACAAAAAAGAAGAGATAATCCCAACAGGTGGAAGATTAGTTAGACTGTAGAGATTGCATGCAAAAAAGAAAAAAAGAAAACAAAGGATGACCTGAGTCACACCACACCACCACCACAATCAGCACACAAGAATACAGGCCAGTGTA
>NW_021639911.1:11141-14242 GCF_002087225.1 Trypanosoma theileri
AACTGTTGAGCGTATGTGTAGTACCGTTACCTTTTATCTCTGTTGTTGTGTGTGCAACTGTACTGTCATCAGTGTCTTGTCGTTCTATTCTCTCATTGTTAGGCCCCAGCGTCTTCGTATTATGTTTGCAGGATTCCTTCACAGGTTCCTGTCCATCACAGTCTTCAGTTGGTGCTCCCTCCCCATCTTCTGAATGAGTACCACTTTCCCGGATCTGTAAAACAGTAGCACCGCCAACTCCATCAGTCTCTCCTTCTGCATCAGCTCCCACACATCCGCAGACACAACAGAAGGAGAGAACCAACACATAAAGCACGTGCCTCATTGGCATCGGAACAATTGTTGTTATTACTATCTAGGATCACTACTCTAAGTAATTAAAAAGAAGAGAACACAAACACCAACAAAAGGAAATCGTTGCTCCACATCAAGAAATATATATAAGCACACATAGAAAACAAACATAAAGCCATAACAATCACTTAGAAAGTGTCCAATTAAAGAAACAAAACACACAATACCCAATGCTAAACAGAACCTCTCAAAAAACACAGAAGAGAAACAATGATTTAATAATTTATACGTACGACCAAAAAAGAGAAGAAAATACACCAAAATATAGCTCTTCATTCGTTGGTCAACATAGCAAAACATTACTTTCTGTGTAACAGTTATTATTATTTTCCTATTCTGAACAAAACAGAATACCAAAGCGGTGCAGGGCAAAAGCACAACGCCCCAACAAACCACGCAAGCAAAAAACAAAGGTATTAATCATTAGCCCAACTTACCCAGTAAACACAGAAATACATCTACTAAAGATATACGTCTATATGTGTATAAATAAGCAACTATAAATATAAATTCATCTTTTATTATTATTTCTTTTTTCCCACTGCAAAAAACAATTCATCATCATTATCATCACAGTGCAAGCCCAGGTGCACACACAGAGAGAGTCTCCAAGAACATACACACACACAATGGAGTAGCAATAATAATTATTATTATAGGATAAACACACAGAGAGCAAACACACACACAAAACACATTAACATTAAGAAACAAAAAAAGAAGAATAATCCCAACAGGTGGAAGATTAGTTAGATTGTAGTGATTGCATGCAAAAAAGAAGAGAAAACAAAGGATGACCTGAGTCACACCACACCACCACCATCACTACAATCAGCACACAAGAATACAGGCCAGTGCTACCACAATCAGTAGTGGCACACGCACCCACACAGAACTGCTGATACTGGTGCTGCTGTCTGCATCACCCTTCTTGTTGTTTGCAGACTCAGGAGGAAGTGTTGTTATTGTGGTGGTGGTGGTTGAAGTGGTGGTGTCTGCAGTTTCCACATCTTGTTGGTTGCTTGATGACTCACCCTCAGCAGGTGTAGTGTCATTCCCAACCGTTGTAGCATCAGAAACATCGGAACTCCCTGTGGACGAAGTGTTTGGAGAGTCAGCAGAAGGTTGTGTCTCCGCAGTTACACGGTTATCTCCATTTTCACCTTCAGGTGGTGTATGGTTGCCGTTGCTTCCAGCTTGGCCATCACCCGAAGGCTCTACAGAACTTTCCCCAGAAAGCTTAGCAGGAGGAGTAGGACCAGGAGCAGAAGGGTCTGAAGAAGAAGAAGAAGCAACAGCACCAGATCCAGGTAAACCAGCCAATGCTTCTCCTTTTCCACCAGCAGCACCAGAGGGACCTGGAATACCGTTGTCCTGACCTTCTTCTCTACGAGTACTTGTACTTAGACCCGGTTTCTGCTGTTGTTGTGTACAATCTGTATCACCAGATCCACCACGACAACTGTCTTCAGTGGTAGGACCATTGGTAATGCAACCATCCGTACCCGAAGGTTCCGCACATTTAGTACGAGAAGGTTCAGAATCACTACGGCCGGTATTACAATTAGTACCAGAAGAACAAGTACCCTCACTACCAGGGGGTGGTAGTTGACCTGGAGGAGGAGCAGAAGAAGAAGAAGAAGAACCACCACCACCAGATCTAGCTGCACCCGCCGCAGCATCTCCTCTTTCACCAGAAGCACCAGTGGGACCTTTTGTACCATTTGCATGGCCATCGTTTCCTTCAGTAATACGTAGAGCAGGTTGTGCCGGTTCAGGAGAAACACAAGTGGGACCAGTAGAACCACCTTTGCACTCACGAGATTCCTTAGCATGACCAGGAGGAGTAGGATCTCTCTGAGAAGCAGAATGACAAGTAGCAGCAGAACCATCAGTGCAAGAAGAAAGAGCAAGACTCTGAACTTGCTCCTCAACCAATGTCTCAGACTGAACCGTTTGAGCCAAAACACACACCGAGGTGCAGCTCACCAATAAGGCAACAAAGAAGAATACTTGGCGTAGAAGCATCATGAAAGAAGAAATTTGTTCTCTTTTTTTGCGTCCCTTAACTGAAATATGCTCGGGAAATCCCATATAGAAACAGTTGGAAGGCAAAGAGTAAATACACCAATCGAAAAAAAAAAACAATACAAAAACAATCATAGCAAAAAAAGAAACCACACAGAAAAGGTAACACTCCAACATCACTCATAGTCCAATTAAACGACAAGCACACAAAACCCAGTATTAAACACAAAATCCCAACTAACAAGAAACATAAAAAGAGAAACGTGAGAGCAACAAGAGCGAAAAACAGACAAATACAAAGCTCTCTATTACTTGTACAACATACAGAGAATACATAATTAATGTGTAACAATAGCTATATTTTTTACCTATGCGCAAAGCAGACTATTACAATAATAGTACAGGGCACACCAAGAGCAAGCAAACAAACAAACAGATATTAACCCCTAGCCCAATTTACCCAGTAAACACAGAAATATACACCAACTATGGGTGTAAGTCTATATATGTGTATATAAGCAATTATAAATATAAATTCATCTGTTATTATTATTATTATTTTTCTCACTGCAATAAACAGTTCATCATCATCATCATCATCACAGTGCAAGCCCAGAGGCACACAAAGAGAGAGTCTCCAAGAACACACAATGGAGTAGCAATAATAATTATTATAGGATAAACACAGAGAGCAAAAACACACACAAAACACACATTAA
>NW_021639911.1:16523-18163 GCF_002087225.1 Trypanosoma theileri
TTTCTTGGTTTGAATTGTCGGAAGAATGAGAAGGTTCTTCTTCTTCACCTTCCGCTTTACCTGCACTTTCACCTGTTGTTCTTTGTTCACCGCTTCCATGTTCAGGTTCACTTGCAGGGAGATCAGCACTACCAGCGGCACCACCATTAGAATCTCCTTCACCTTGTTTTTCCGGAGGTACTTGCTCAGCAGGGGCATCAACGACTTCTCCCTCAACATTATTTGTACCTGTTGGATTAACATTACCCTTAGGAGCAGTAGGAGGTGCAGGAGCAGAAGGAGGAGGAAGAGGACCAACACCTCTATCACCGTTTTCACCGGGTTTACCTTGAGGGCTGTGATCAGTTTGTACAGCGTTCAGCTCAGGTCCTTCTCTTGGAGTTGGAGCCGGTTCCTGTGGTGTAGGTTGACAAGAAGAATCACCTGAAGGGCAACTGCCTTGAGCGTCACGGGCATTGGTAGTGCATTGCCCTGTCTGAGAACAATCCACACAATCTTTAGATGCAGTACCGCCAGTAGTACACTGCGAATCAGTAGCACCTGGTCGACCAGTTTCAACACTACCATTAGGTTTCCTGGAAACAACAGCAGAAGCACCAGAAGGACAACTAACACCATCACCTTGGCAAGTGGAAGAAACCTCATTTAAAGGTTGAATCACTGCAGTTGCCATACAGAGACACTCAACACTCAAAAGTAAAACGAGAAACAATAACACACGTTGTATCATCGTTGTTATAATAATTAGAAATTCTCTCTGAGTTCACTTTTCTACAGATATAAGAAGAGAGAAAAAGAAAAGTCAAAACAAAAACAAATAAGAATTAAAGAAAAGAAAATCAATGACAAGTACAGAACAATCACCTAGAAGGAATCTAATGAAAGGATCATAACAAACATTACCCAGTACTAAGAAGAAAATTCCAATCTATAAAGGAGAAAAAAAGAATCGTAGAGCACAATGACCAGAACCAGAAAGCACACAAACACGTTTCTATGGATCAGCTTGGCAACGCATAAGCACTCATGATCAAAGAAGTATCTGTTACTCTTTTTCCTTACCTTACCCTGCACAGAGCAGATCAACAAAATACTTCAGGGCAAAGCACACAACGCCCTCAGCAAACCACAAGCAAAAAAAAAAGAAAAAAGATATTAAACATTAGCCCAATTTACCCTGTGAACACAGAAATATACACCAACTATGGGTGTAAGTCTATATGTGTATATAAGCAATTATAAATATAAATTCACCTGTTATTATTACTTCCTTTTCTTTTCCCTATCACTACAAAAAGCAAGTTCATCATCATCATCACAGTGCAAGCCCAGGTGCACACACACACAGAGAGTCTCCAAGAACACACACACACACAATGGAGTAGCAATAATAATTATAGGATAAACACACAAAACACATTAACATTAAGAAACAAAAAAAGAAGAAAGAAAATAATCCCAAAAGGTGGAAGATTAGTTAGACTGTAGGGATATATGCAAAAAAGAAGAAAAGAAAACAAAGGATGACCTGAGTCACATCACACCACCATTACTACAATCAGCACACAAGAATACAGGCCAGTGTAACCACAATCAGTAGTGGCACACGCACCCACACAGAACTGCTCATACTGCTGCTG
>NW_021639911.1:19491-20059 GCF_002087225.1 Trypanosoma theileri
TGTGTCTCAGTTACTCTTCTTCTTCAGAATGCAAATCAGTACAAGGCAAACAGAGGGAACCAAAGAAACAGATATTTCACCAATTACCCAATTTACCCCGTAAACACAGAAATATACACCAACTATGGGTGTAAGTCTATATGTATGTATATAAGCAATTATAAATATAAATTCATCTGTTATTATTATTTCCTTTTTCCCACTGCAAAAAGCAGTTCATCATCATCATCACAGTGCAAGCCCAGGTGCACACACACAGAGAGAGTCTCCAAGAACACACACACACAATGGAGTAGTAGCAATAATAATTATTATAGGATAAACATAGAGAAAGCAAAAACACCACACAAAACACATTAACATTAAGAAACAGAAAAAACGAAGATAATCCCGAGAGGTTAAAGATTAGTTAGACTGTAGGGATGCATGCAAAGAAAAAGAAAATAAAACAAAGGATGACCTGAGTCACACCACACAACCACAATCAGCACACAAGAATACAGGCCAGTGTAACCACAATCAGTAGTGGCACACGCACCCACACAGAACTGCTGATACTGCTGCTGCT
>NW_021639911.1:22585-23359 GCF_002087225.1 Trypanosoma theileri
AGCACAGCACAACGGCCAACACACACATCACACGGCCCATCATCATGAGAGAGACAAGGGGTTTGTTTCACGTAAAAACACTGATCTAGAAAGAAAGACAATCAAAAAGTAAAAAAGAAAATAAATGAAGTATCAAACATGTTAAGACACACAAACATCGATTACCCCTAAGGAAACTCACATCGTGAAAGTACAACCTACCATTTAAAGAATGAAATACAGCGCACAATAACCTCAGTGAGAGTAAAAACAAAAAAAAAACGCCCACACTCACAAATATATCAAAAAAGACTCAACCACCCAGCAAAGAAAAAGCAAATAAAAAGATATTAACCCCTAGCCCAATTTACCCAGTAAACACACAGAAATATACACCAACCATGGGTATAAGTCTATATGTATGTGTATGTATACGCAATTATAAATATAAATTCATCGGTTACTATTATTTCTTTTTTCCCTTTTACTGCAAAAAGCAGTTCATCATCATCACAGTGCAAGCCCAGGCACACACACACAGAGAGACTCCAAGAACACACACACACACAATGGAGTAGCAATAATAATTATTATAGGATAAACACACAGAGAGCAAAAACACATTAACATTAAGAAACAAAAAAAAGATAATCCCAACAGGTGGAAGATTAGTTAGATTGTAGGGATTGCATGCAAAAAAGAAAAGAAAACAAAGGATGACCTGAGTCACACCACACCACCATTACAATCAGCACACAAGAATACAGGCCAGTGTAACCACAATCAGTAGTGGCA
>NW_021639911.1:24651-25291 GCF_002087225.1 Trypanosoma theileri
AGAAGGGTGTACAAGTAGTGAAGCACAAAAGAAGCTCAACATCGTATAAACCAAAATCAAAATCAGAAACACAGCAATACAGAGAATCTAATTCAGTAAACTTTAAAACAACAGGGCACCCATATGATGACAGACTCTAGCAGCAAAGTATAGAATGCCAACAGCAAACAACAAGCAAATAAAAAGATATTAACCATTAGCCATATTTACCCAGTAAACACAGAAATACACCAACTATGGGTGTAAGTCTATATGTGTGTATATACGCAATTATAAATATAAATTCATATGTTATTATTATTTCTTTTCTCACTACAAAAAAACAGTTCATCATTATCACAGTGCAAGCCCAGGTGCACACACAGAGAGTCTCCAACAACACACACACACAATGGAGTAGTAGCAATAATAATTATAGGATAAACACATAGAGAGCAAAAGAACACAAAACACATTAACATGAAGAAACAAAAAAAGAAGAAAATAATCCCAACAGGTGAAAGATTAGTTGAACTGTAGGGATGCATGCAAGAAAGAAAAAAAAAAAAGGATGACCTGAGTCACACCACCACCACCACCATTACAATCAGCACACAAGAATACAGGCCAGTGTAACCACAATCAGTAGTGGTACACGCAC
>NW_021639911.1:26581-27108 GCF_002087225.1 Trypanosoma theileri
CACACACAATACCCCATGGCTCTAGTTTATGTATATTAAATTACTGCATGCACACACACACACACACAAATCTGTGTACTAGCAAGAATAAATGTGTACCGTCAGTGAGCAGAACAGCCAAGTGTTCTGCAAACACACACAACGGAAAAAAGCAAGTAATGGAATTATTAGAAAAAAGAACACACACAC
Organism: Trypanosoma theileri; assembly: GCF_002087225.1. Classification (NCBI taxonomy): domain Eukaryota; phylum Euglenozoa; class Kinetoplastea; order Trypanosomatida; family Trypanosomatidae; genus Trypanosoma; species Trypanosoma theileri. The sequence goes on from NW_021639911.1 coordinate 26,771, forward strand.
ACAAAATTAAAAGAAAAGATATTCCAATTAAAAGAGAAAGATGGTAAACAGATTATTAATTCATTCACCCATGGGGTGGATGTACGCAATTATGATTATGTTAGTTTAACCATTATTATTATTTGTCCTCAAATGAGTCTCACCGTTCAGCACACAGTAGCGGAGAACAACACAGCCACAATCAGCAGCGGTGCTGCAGTGCGCATCCACACAGGACTGATACTGCCGTCAACATTAGCCTTGTTCTGTAATGCGGAGGTGATGGTGTTGATCTCTGCATTGGGTACAGGAACAGGTGATGGAGTGGTGGTTGGTGCATCAGTGACATTGCTCTCGGA
>NW_021639911.1:28178-29372 GCF_002087225.1 Trypanosoma theileri
CACGACACCTCCACAGCCCCACGGGATACACCACGGCCACTGGGACTGTCATTATCAACAGCAGCAGCAGCCGCCATGGTATACCCGCAGGCGCAGCACAGCACAACGGCCAACACACACATCACACGGCTCATTATCATGAGAGAGACAAGGGTTTGGATTGCGTAAAAACACTGATCTAGAAAGAAAAACAATCAAAAAGCAAAAAAAAGAAAATAAATGAAGCATCAAACATGTTAGGACACACAAATCGATTACCACTATGGAAACTCACATCGTGAAAGTAAAACTACCAGTTAAAGAATGCAATACAGCGCAATAACCTCATTAACAGTAAAAAGAAAAAAAAAGCCCACACTCACAAATATATCAAAAAAGACTCAACCACCCAGCAAAATCATCAAGCAAAGAAAAAGATATTAATCATTAGCCCAACGTACCCAGTAAGCACAGAAATATACACCAACTATGGGTATAAGTCTATATGTGTGTATAAACGCAATTATAAATATAAATCCATCTGTTATTATTATTTCCTTTTCCCTCATTGCAAAAAACAGTTCATCATCATCATCATTATAGTGCAAGCCCAGGTGCACACACACAATGGAGTAGTAACAATAATAATAGGATAAACATAGAGAGCAAAAACAACACAAAACACATTAACATTAAGAAACAAAAAAAGAAGAAACTCCCAACAGGTGGAAGATTAGTTAGACTGTAGTGTGGATGCATGCAAAAAAAAAAAAGAAAAAGAAAACAAAGGATGACCTGAGTCACACCACCACACCACCACTAGCACAATCAGTACACAAGAATACAGGCCAGTGTAACCACAATCAGTAGTGGTAGACGTACCCACACAGAACTGCTGATACTGCTGCTGCTGTCTGCATCACCCTTCTTGTTGTTTGTGGGTTCAGGAGGAAGTGTTGTTGTTGTCGTTGTTGTTGTTGTGGTGGTGGTTGAGTCCTCATTACTGGCTGTAGTTGAAGTTTCAGAGTTCGTACTCGCTGAGTTATTTGTTGATGTCTGTGCAGAATTCTCACTACCTGCGGCTCCATTAGTATGCGAAGATGCTGAAGGAGTAGATGGTTCTGTACCAACACCTGCTTGAGGTTGTGTACCACTGGTGTCTGCATCGTTAGTGCCTTGTGTACTATTCTCGTTGGGGGAAGTTGGTGCATTTTC
>NW_021639911.1:30242-31256 GCF_002087225.1 Trypanosoma theileri
AGCATCAACTCGTAGACACGCTTCCAACAACTGAAATGTACGCCACCATACCACTTTCTCCTTCTCTAATGCTGTTTCCCCACATTCATCCAATGTGGTGTATGTCTGACGCTGCTCCTCTAGTCTAACAGACTCTATTCGCAATGCTTCTAATTGTTGCCTCAAGGCATTTTCGCGTGTGATGCCTTGGAGACGCATTTCGTGCATCTCGTGCCGCACAGCTGCTTTTAGGCGTGTGAGTCGCTCAATCTCACGCAACATTGCATCTCGACACCGCTGCTCTTTCATACTCAGTAGCAACGGTTCCGGCTGTTGTTGTTGTTGTTTCTGTTGTTCATTCTGTTGTTGGTGTAGATGTGAGTCACTGTCAGTGTATGCACATCCTTTGAGGTGTGACTGCACACACCATTCCCATTCACAGTCCTCCCTTCTTGCTGCTAATTCCATGGCGTAAAGAGACTGTCGGGCCATAGACTCTTCCTCCTCTAGAGCATTCTGCAGTATGTCTCTCCATTTATCCGTCTCTTCCCATCCAACGTCAGTGTTTTGACTAAACTCATCATCATCATCATCATCATCATCTTCCTCTTCTTCCTCCATTGCCCCTTCTGCCTTTCTATCCACTATTCTTTCAAAGGTTCAAGCTCATCTCGTTCCTGACGCAGTGCCATGAGCTTTTGGGAAACCTTCAGTGTATCTCTATGAATCCGGTGTAACTCCACCTCATACTCTTCTTCTTGCTGTTGTTGGTTCTCTTGTGTTTGTTGTGATGGGGACTCTGCAGCCACCTCTCCTCCTCCTCCTCCTCCTCCTTCTTTTCTTTTTCTTCTTTGCACTCGCACCTTCATTCGCCACTGAGAAACACCATCACGCATTCTCTCCCGCATTTCGTGCGCAGTGTCCAGTTGCTTGCGCAGCCTGACGGTCTGTTGCCATGCACGTCTTTCCGCCTCTTCACGTGTTTGGCCACACCGCGCCCGCAGCTCCGCGAGGTGTTCCATCTCCAGCCGCACA
>NW_021639911.1:32505-32712 GCF_002087225.1 Trypanosoma theileri
ATATCATCAATGCCCAACACCACAACGTCCATCTCGGCAGCAGCACCTCCACCACACCGCACACCACTGGCGAGCACCTCTTGTTCCACCCGGGCAGCCGTTGCCGCAGCCGCCGCACTATACGCTGTGCACACAAGAGCGGGGACTGGGAGTTGGGCACTGCGGAGGTGTGTGGTGAGAACATCACCGCTACACCCATTGCAGGAC
>NW_021639911.1:34477-34863 GCF_002087225.1 Trypanosoma theileri
CTATTCAAGTATCCACCCACTCAACACCACTTTAAGCGCAAAGCGAACACTCTCAATTTCTTTGATCGAATCATTAAATTCATGCTCATACTTATTACGAGTGGCAGCTTCCTCTTTTTCCAATGCGGTCATCTCAGCAATTCTTTCCTGGATCCAATTTACCAAGTTTGCATATAATGACGTCATCTTTTCCAACCAATTTTGCCACTCTTGCTCAAGTGTGGTACGTGCAAGAGCTTCCAATTCCTCAATCTGTCTATATTGCCAACTGATCGATGATTGGTTCATGTGGATTAGCGACTGGATCCATGTGCGCATTTCCCCAACTGTCACCTCTAGTGCACTTATTCTCCCATGCAATATATCATTTTCTCGAGCGTTTTGGT
>NW_021639911.1:35999-36331 GCF_002087225.1 Trypanosoma theileri
ACCCATTATTCAAACAAAATAAAGTCCCATTCCAACCCCAAATAAAAAAGAAAAGATATACGAATTAAAATACCATTTGGTAACATTCTAGAGATAGCCACACACAAAAGACAATAACAACGGATAATGCATAAATCTCTCTGTGTTGGCTTCTCCCTTTCCCCATTACAATGAGTATCCCCACTGAATTAAGTAAATTATATGTTATTCCGCTCATAAATAATGTGAACGCAAATAAAAAAAAGAAAAGAGATATTATTTACCAGAACCACACAATTGCAGAGTGAGACACACCACAAGGTGCACAGCAATAATCTGCTTACAAGTATAAA
>NW_021639911.1:38569-38664 GCF_002087225.1 Trypanosoma theileri
ATTTAGTGTGTTTGAATCATCAGTAGATAGACCACATTGAGTTGTTTCGGCGGATTGCTGTTGTGAATCTCTAGTAGGATGTGAGTTTGAGTCAG
>NW_021639911.1:40075-43431 GCF_002087225.1 Trypanosoma theileri
AGAAAAACAGTTATTACCTATTAGCCCAACTTACCCAATAAACACAGCAATACAACAACAATGGGTGTAAGTCTATATGTGTGTATATATACGCAATTATAAATATAAATTCATCTATTATTATTATTTCTTTTCTTTTCACTGCAAAAAACAGTTCATTATCATCATCACAGTGCAAGCCCAGGCACACAAACAGAGAGAGTCTCCAAGAACACACACACACACACACAATGGAGTAGCAATAATAATTATTATAGGATAAACATAGAGAGTAAAAACACACAAAACACATTAACGTTAAGAAACAAAAAAAGAAGAAAATCCCAACAGGTGAAAGATTAGTTAGACTGTAGAGATGCATGCAAGAAAAAAAAAGAAAAGAAAACAAAGGCTGACCGGAGTCACACCACACAACACCATACCACCACAATCAGCACACAAGAATACAGGCCAGTGTAACCACAATCAGTAGTGGTACACGCACCCACAGAGAACTGCTGATACTGCTGCTGCTGTCTGCATCACCCTTCTTGTTGTTTGAGAGTTCAGGAGGAAGTGTTGTTGTTGTTGTTGTGGTAGTGGTGGTGGTGGTGGTGGTTTCTGTATTACCCATATCACCTTCTTGGGTGCTTGGTGACTCACCTTCTGCGGATGTACTTCCATTCTCAGTCGTTCCAGTGTTATCTCCACCGGCACCCTCTGTGCCTAAACCGCTGGAAGAAGATGATTGTGTTGCTTCACTTCCACTTGATACACTGTCTCCAGTCTGTGAGTGAGCAGGAGAGGTAACTCCACTCCCCTCGGCAGCTTTATCAGATGTAGAAGGAGAATCAGAGGATGAAGTATTATCCTTAACATCACCTGCTTCATCAACAGTACCATGGGGAGCCGAAGCAGAGGGAGCAGCAGGCTCTTCTGGTGTAGTTAGTCCAGGTTGTTGCCCAGGAGTTGGAGGATGAGTACACTTATCGCCACTAGAGCCAGGAGGACAAGCAGCTTCACCAGCAGCATGTTCAGCAGAATCATTTTCAGAACCTTTAGGACCACCGTTCTCACCATTTTTACCAGGTTCTTCAACAGGACTAGCTACTTTCTCTTCAGCTGCTTTTGGTGCCTCAGCAGCAACCACACAAACCACGCTTAGCAAGAAAACACTAAAACAAAAAAACGATCGCAGAAACATCTTTTTGTCAAGAACTTCGTGTATCTTTAACTGTTATCAAAATACAAAAAGGGAAAAAGAAACAAATAAGAGAAAGAATAAGAGCATTATAGAAACACAGAGAATAAAAACAAAAAAGAAGACGGAAAAAACAAAATAAAAAAGAAATAAAGACAACATAACAACACCAAAATCAGCAATATAGTGTCCACCAAAGGGCCACTTAAGAAGATGACCAAGCCAAACAAAAAAAAAATGAAATTAAAACAAACGACCAAATGTGCCAGCGTATAGTGGATTAGAGAAGTGTATTTTCAATGGTCATGTACAAGAAATTATAAATATATATGTATGTCTGACATTAATAATTATCATTTCACTGGACAAAGCGCACAACAACGTACCACATAATGCAAAGCAAGCCTTACATGATACACACAGAGAGCAAAAAACACACAAAACACATTAACATTAAGAAACAAAAAAAGAATGAAACTCCTAACAGGTGGAAGATGAGTTAGACTGTAGTGTGGATGCATGCAAAAAGAAAACAAAGGATGACCTGAGTCACACCATCACCACCATTACAATCAGCACACAAGAAGAATACAGGCCAGTGTAACCACAATCAGTAGTGGTACACGCACCCACACAGAACTGCTGATACTGCTGCTGCTGTCTGCATCACCCTTCTTGTTGTTTACAGGCTCAGGAGGAAGTGTTGTTGTTGTTGTTGTTGTTGTTGTGGTGGTGGTGGTGGTACTTGGGGTATCTGTATTTCCAGCTTCACTTTCTGGGTTAGCTGGTGAACCACCTCCTGCAGGTTTACTGCCACTCCCAGTGTTTGCATTATTATCACCGATACTCTCTATGTTTGTATTGTTGGAAGAACTAGAAGGTTGTGCTTCTGCTCCTTCCGGTTTACCTGCATTTTCACCTGATGCAGTGTTTTCACTGCTTCCATTTTCGCGTGTACTTCCTAGGAGATTAGCACTCTCAGCAGCAGCACCTCCTTCAGAACCTCTTTCACCTGGTTGTTCCAGATTCACTTGCTCACCAGTGGCACCAACGACTCCTCGCTCAGCATTAGTTCTACCTGTTGGATCAACACCGCGGCCCTTAGCAGTAGGTGGTGCAGGAGTAGCTGCAGAAGACCCAGGAGGTGTAACAGGACGAACACCTCCGTCACCTTTTTCACCGGAAGGACCGTCAGTGCGACTATCGCCCTTTACACTATTTGCCTCAGTGTTTTCGATTAGAGTTGTATTCGGACCTTCCCTTTGTTCTTCCCGTGGACAAGAAGTATCACCTGGTACATCACGGCAATTTCCTTCAGTCTCACGATCAATAGTTGTGCAACTATCCGTCTCAGAACGGTCCTTGCAATCCTTAAGCCGATGATCTTCAGGTTCAATACCGCTAGTAGTACACTCTTTACCAGTCTTGCCATCAGGACAAGGACCACCAGGTGGAGGTGGAGGTGGAGGTGGAGGTGGAGGTGGAGGTGGAGGTGGAGGTGGAGGAATACCACCACCTCCAGTGGTATTCGCCGACACACATAAAAAGGCAGCGCTGAGAAGCAAAGACAAAAAACAAAACACACAACGCAGCATCATAAGCGTAATGGTTTTTCTTATTGTTTTGATCTCAACAATCCAAGAAAAAATGAGATGAAAAAGAAAAACAATACCGATAGAATAGAGAAACAAAGACATGCAAAAAAAAAAAAGTGAAAGAGAATAAAAACATATAAAACTCAAAGAACAACAACAACACCAACACAAATAATAAAAAATCAAATTAAGGGGCACAACGTACAATGCAAAATCAAAACAAAAACATAAAAATTAAGAGAAGAACCAAAGCACCATCAAACACACAATCACCCCAGAACTCTCGGTATACATAAACTAATAAGCAATTATAAATATAAATTCATCTGATATTATTATTTCCTTTTTCCTTTCACTCCAAAAAGCAGTTCATCATCACTGTGCAAGCCCAAGCACACACATAGAGAGAGAGTCCCCAATAACACACACACAATGGAGTAGCAATAATAATTATAGGATAAACACACAGAGAGCAAAAAAACACACAAAACACATTAACATTAAGAAACATAAAAAGAAAAAGATAATCCCAACAGGTGAAAGATTAGTTAGACTGTAGGGATGCATGCAAGAAATGAAAA
>NW_021639911.1:44327-46667 GCF_002087225.1 Trypanosoma theileri
GTGGTGGTGGTGGTTTCTGTATTTCCCACACTTTCTTGATTACTTGGTGACCCACCTTCTGCAGGTTTAGTGCCATTCACAGCGTTTGCATTATTATCACCAACACTTTCTTGGGTTGAATTGGTTGGAGAAGGAGTAGGTTCTGCTTCTGCACCTTCCGCTTTCCCTGCACTTTCACCTGTTGTTCTTTGTTCACCGCTTCCATTTTCAGGTTCACTTGAAGGAAGTTTAACACTACCAGCACCATCATTAGAATCTCCTTTATCTACAGTATTCGGAGATACTTGCTCACCGGGGGCACCGATGACTCGTCGCTCAGCATTATTTTTACCTGTTGGATCAACACTACCCTTGGGAGCAGTAGGAGGTGCAGCAGCAGGGGCAGGAGGTTCAACAGGCCGATTACTCGAACTGTCTTCATTACCTTTTGTGGAACTTTCAGACTCATCGTGTGGAGTGTTTTGATTGGAGTCAACACCTTGAGGTGAGTGTGTCCCTGTAGTAGAAGTTGCGGGCAGCTGTGTTTCTGCACCAGAACTGTTAGTGGGGAGGAGTGTTCCATCAGACGTCTCCTCGCGTATACTCGATGGTTCTTTTGCATTCATTTCTTCACTTATCTCCTTATCTCTGCTAACCGGATGAAGATCCTTATTACCAGAAGGCTTATTTTGCATAGAATCTGCATCTGAATCTGCCTTATGGGCTTCATTAGAATGGGGTAAAACCGTGGTTGCTGCAACCCTTAGATCTGAATTTTCAACACCTTAATCCTGTGTTTTCGGCGCACTTGTTTGTGAAGGTTGGTGGACCTGTGTAGAAGATTCAGTAACATGATTCTTCAGCTGTTGTGCCGCGCTATCGGCATCCTGTCGGCCCGAAACCGTTGGCTGCATATGATTACCAAGAACTTTTGTTGAAGTTACATTTCCTACAGGAATATAATCACTAATATTATTACCTCCATTCAGGTTTAAAACGTATACAGTATCGTTATCGTTTGTAGAAGTGTAAGGAAAGTCTTCCAAAAACGCCATCACCGCCTTTGGCTGTCCAGCANACTACAATCAGCACACAAGAATACAGGCCAGTGTAACCACAATCAGTAGTGGTACACGCACCCACACAGAACTGCTGATACTGCTGCTGCTGTCGGCATCACCCTTCTTGTTGTTTGTGAGTTCAGGAGGAAGTGTTGTTGTGGTTGTGGTGGTGGTGGTGGTGGTGGTTTCTGTATTTCTCACATCACTTTCTTGATTACTTGGTGACCCACCTTCTTCAGGTTTAGTACCATTGACAAGATCAGATGGTGTGTCAGTACCTCCCGGAGTCGTTGAGACATTACTGTTGTCTGCCTCGTTCTCACCTTGCGCAGCAGTTTCTGTAGTAGAGCTCTGTGCATTTTCCGATACCTGGTCCGATCCATCGTGGTGTTGTATTGTACGAAGGTTAAGTGAACTTTCTTCATTGGAAGGATGCTCCTTGGGACCATCGCTAGCCACGTTTTCATCGCTTTCTCTCACTTCCTTAACTGGTAGGTTCCCCTTTATGTTCTCTTTACTTTCTTCCTGCTGATTATGTAGATCTTCAGTGGTTCGTAAAGAGGAACTAGCAGGACCAACAGAAGCACCAGAACCTGATGGAGAAGTTGGACTGCGTTCCACTGATGTTTCGTGTGGTGGAAGTGCAACAGCTTCAGGTTTTTTTCCGTGCTTTTGAGTATCTTCTGGAGGCACTTTCTGCGATGAATGTGCTTTGCAAGATTCCTCCTTACTTTGTTCCCCAACACATTGTCCAGATGTTTCTTCCACTTCACCACCCACTGGTTGAGTTAAAACCGCTTCAGTTTCAGTACCAGCAGCCAACACAAAACTGCAAGTACAACAAAGTGCAAGAAGCATAACACACAACACGTAGCGTATCATCATCACAATTACAATAATTCTTATTGTGTCTTACTTTATTTCAATGCAAAAACGAAGAATCAATAAAAAAGAAATAACAGAAAATAACGGCATCCCCCATGAATACAAGAGAGTTATAACAAATAGCAACAACGATAAAATAAGCAGAAGAATGATTATTTACTTTCAGAAGAAAATATATAAAACAAAAAGGTCGATAACACAAAAAAATAAAATCCTCAGACATCTTGTCCATAAGCATGAATATACCATTGGAGTGCCTTCTTCTCAAGCATGATGGCTTCTAATCGGTTTTCCTCTGCAGCTGTCTGCCTCTCCAGTTTCGTACATTTCAGCTGCAGTTCTTCCAACTCATCCTTCACAGCAGTCATATCGTGCCTCACACGTTGCAGCTGCAGCATCAGATTGTGTGCCCCAC
>NW_021639911.1:51182-52549 GCF_002087225.1 Trypanosoma theileri
ACAAAGGATGACCTGAGTCACACCACCACAATCAGCACACAAGAATACAGGCCAGTGTAACCACAATCAGTAGTGGTACACGCACCCACACAGAACTGCTGATACTGCTGCTGCTGTCTGCATCACCCTTCTTGTTGTTTGTGAGTTCAGGAGGAAGTGTTGTTGTTGTTGTTGTGGTGGTGGTGGTGGTGGTTGAGGTTGAGTCCTCATTACTGATTGTAGTTGAAGTTTCAGAGTTCGTACTTGCTGAGTTATTTGTTGCTGTCTGTGCAGAATTCTCACCACCCACGGCTCCATTAGTATGCGAAGATGCTGAAGGAGTAGATGGTTCTGTACCAACACCTGCTTGAGGTTGTGTACCACTGGCGTCTGCATCGTTAGTACCTTGTGTACTATTCTCGATATTTAAACTCTGTGCATTTTCAGACTTTTTTTCTTCAGTATTAGCATTGGGGTCCTCTTCAGTGAGAGAGCCAACAGTATTCTTTTCACTGCCAGAATTGGATACTCCATTATTTCCTGATTCCGTTCTCGCAACTACTTGTTCATTTTCCTGCGAAACCGCTTTACCTCCACCTTGAATTTGATCGTTCTGATTTTCTGTTGAAGAATGAGCAGCATTGTTTCTATTTCCTGAAACAGGTTGTGATGGATTGGCAGGTTGAAGAGGAGAGTGAGTATTCCCTCCTGGTAGTTGAGTTTGTGAAGTGCTCTGAGGATCAACGGGACCTTGTTTCATTTTATTTTCCTTATCTGTGTCACCACCAGAAGGACCAGGTTCTCCTTTAGACCCAGTAACACCATCAACAGGTGTAGCTTCTTCAGCTGCGCGAGGTCCACCCTCAACATTAACTTTAGGAATAGTAACTTCAGTATTAGTGTCTGCCAACACAAAACTGCAGATAAAACAGAGTGTGATGGTCACAACACACAGCACATGCCGTATTGCCATCATTACTTTTTTTTCTTGGTGTTACTATCTTAACTCAGTGGTCCAAAGAAAAAGAAAAAAGAAGAAATGGAGAACAGAAACAAAAAATAAAAATAACAGAAAATAACGGCATCACCCATGAATACAAGAGAGTTATAACAAATAGCAACAACGTTAAAAGAAGCAGAAGAATGATTATTTACTTTCAGAAGAAAACATATAAAACAAAAAGGTCGATAACACAAAAAAAAATAAAATCCTCAGACATCTTGCCCATAAGCATGAACATACCATTGGAGTGCCTTCTTCTCAAGCATGATGGCTTCTAATCGGTCTTCCTCTGCAGCTGTCTGCCTCTCCAGTTTCGTACATTTCAGCTGCAGTTCTTCCAACTCATCCTTCACAGCAGTCATATCGTGCCTCACACGTTGCAGCT
>NW_021639911.1:52973-54896 GCF_002087225.1 Trypanosoma theileri
TGCTGCTTGTGTATTTGTTATTGTTTATGGTGTTGGGGATAACATTCCCGATGCTGCGCTGATCGTTATGGACGATGTTCCTTGAGCTGTACGGTGTGCCTCTCACTCTGCTGCTGTGATGAGATCCTACTGGCATGGACAAGTACACTCTGCAGCCCCATACAAGTTTATAATGATGAGCACTTCTGCTGCTGCTGCCCATACGTAGTGGAGGATGAAGAGGTGTATGGGCTGGTGCTAGAAGCAGTCACAATGAGAGAGAAATATATATGAGTGCACAGAGAGAGAGAGAGAGAGAGAGAGAATAGTGAAACCTCTTCCACTACTAATGGGGTGGGTGTTGGCAGGACTCATTCAAGTGAGGGAGAATCCAATGGCGGGATCCATTGAAGTCATCTCTTATTCTTTCCATACTTGAAGGAAACCAATTAATATGCATTCAGAAACTCCTTTCATTACCCACACCAGTACAACGGATTAGGCAGCAGTCTTCTGTCAGCACAGAGAAAGATATCTCAACAATAGAACGGCGGTGAGATTGAGAAAGAAATGGATGTTACTAAACCAGCAGAGGGTAATTCAAGAAAGGAACACTGTCAATACACCCAATAAAGAGAAAACAGCACCAGGAATTACACACATCACAAAGGAACATACGGAACTATTCCAGACTGCAGTTCACTACCATCCACACAGCTAACACTAGAATCAGAAAGAGACTCAACACTCACTGAAGAAGTACAAACATCAGCACAAGGTTCACATTACGCTGCAGAAGCAACAAAAACACACACATGGAACAGGTTCACTGATAGGAGTAGTAGATCTTGGCGCATCTTCATCACAATCATACAAAGTGGGCATTGCCTAAATAAACCAGACTACACCATTAAAAATAAGAGCATATAGAGAGAAAGGCAACACATCAATAAAATAAACACACAAACATAAACAAAAACAAAACAAAATCAACCAGCAACAAATAAACATGAAACAAAGAAGAACACATAACCTAGAGTGTCCAATTAAAATAAAAAAAACAGACACAAACACAATACCCAGTATTAAACAGAAAATCTTAATTATCTCTGAAAGAAAGATATATAAATAATTAAAAAGTGCGACCAACAAGAGCACGAATAGAGAAATATATAGCTCTTGATTGGGTGGTCAGCATATAGCAAATTATAAATTTATGTAACAGTTATTATATATTTTCACTCTGCAGAAAGCAGACCATAAAAACGGTACAGAGCAAAGCACAAAACGACAACGCAAAAAACAAGTAAATAAAGAAAATTAAATATTTGTGCCCAATTTATCCAGTAAACACAAGAAATACACCGACTATGGGTGTAATTCTATATATGTGTATATACGCAATTATAAATATAAATTCATTTGTTATTATTATTTCTTTTTTCTCACTGCAAAAAACAAGTTCATCATCATCACAGTGCAAGCCCAGGCACACACAGAGAGTCCGCAAGAACACACACAATACCCCATGGCTTTAGTTTATGTATATTAAATTACTGCATACACACATCTGTGTGTACTAGCAAGAGATGTATACCGTCAGTGAGCAGAAGAGCCCAGTTTTCTGCAAACACACAACGGGAAAAGCAAGCAATGGAAATAATAAGAAAAAGAACACACACACACAAAAGTAGAATAAAAAAATTCATAATTAAAAGCAAAATATGGTAAACAGATTATTAGTTTATTCACCCATGGAGATGCACCCAAATATGATTATGTTAGTATTACCATTATTATTATTTGTCCTCAGATGAGGACCACCCGTTCAGCACACAAGAATACAGGCCAGTGTAACCACAATCAGTAGTGGCACACGCACCCACACAGAACTGCTGATACTGCTGCTGCTGTCTGCATCACCCTTCTTGTTGTTTGTGAGTT
>NW_021639911.1:55906-56219 GCF_002087225.1 Trypanosoma theileri
CATTCAGGTTTAAAACGTATACAGTATCGTTATCGTTTGTAGAAGTGTAAGGAAAGTCTTCCAAAAACGCCATCACCGCCTTTGGCTGTCCAGCAGTAGTAGTGTCAATAGTTGTTGTTGTTGCTCTTGCGGTACGCTGGCGGCAGAGGTCTGCGTACTTCGCACATGCAGACACACGGCTGCCGGCACCGCATGTAAGCCACTCGCTCTCAGCAGCGGGGCGTACACGCAGCGCACCGCCGGCCCCGCACGACACCTCCACAGCCCCACGGGATACACCACGGCCACTGGGACTGTCATTATCAACAGCAGC
>NW_021639911.1:57476-58530 GCF_002087225.1 Trypanosoma theileri
ACACCACGGCCACTGGGACTGTCATTATCAACAGCAGCAGCAGCCGCCATGGTATACCCGCAGGTACAGCACAGCACAACGGCCAACACACACATCACACGGCGCATCATCATCATCATCATGAGAGAGAGACAAGGGTTTGTTTCACGTAAAAACACTGATCTAGAAAGAAAGACAATCAAAAAGCAAAAAAAGAAAATACATGAAGTATCAAACATGTTAGGACACACAAATCAATTACCACTATGGAAACTCGCATCGTGAAAGTAAAACCTACCATTTAAAGAATACAATACAGCGCAATAACCTCAGTAAGAGTAAAAACAAAAAAAAGCCCACACTCACAAATATTTCAAAAAAGACTGAGCAAGCCAGCAAAATCATCACGCAAAGAAACAGATATTAAACATTTGCCCAACTTACCAAGTAAACACAGAAATATACACCAACTATGGGTGTAAGTCTATATGTGTATGTATATACGCAATTATAAAAATAAATTCATCTGTTATTATTATTTTTTTTTTTCACTACAACAAGCAGTTCATCATTATCATCACAGTGCAAGCCCAGAGGCAGACAGAGGGAGAGTCTCCAAGAACACACACACACACACACAATAGAGTAGCAATAATAATTATTATAGGATAAACATAGAGAGAGCAAAAACACACAATAACATTAACATTAAGAAACAAAAAAAAAGAAGAGATAATCCCAACAGGTGGAAGATTAGCTAGACTGTAGGGATGTATGCAAAAAAAAGAAAAGAAAAAAAAAAACAAAGGATGACCTGAGTCACACCACCACAATCAGCACACAAGAATACAGGCCAGTGTAACCACAATCAGTAGTGGTACACGCACCCACACAGAACTGCTGATACTGCTGCTGCTGTCTGCATCACCCTTCTTGTTGTTTGTGAGTTCAGGAGGAAGTGTTGTTGTTGTTGTTGTGGTGGTGGTGGTGGTGGTTGAGGTTGAGTCCTCATTACTGATTGTAGTTGAAGTTTCAGAGTTCGTACTTGCTGAGTTATTTGTTGCTGTCTGTGCAG
>NW_021639911.1:59847-60082 GCF_002087225.1 Trypanosoma theileri
TGCATCTCGTGCCGTACAGCTGCTTTTAGGCGTGTGAGTCGCTCAATCTCACGCAACACTGCATCTCGACACCGCTGCTCTTGTATACTCAGTAGCAACGGTTCCGGGTGTTGTTGTTGTTGTTTCTGTTGTTGATGTAGATGTGGGTTACTGTCAGTGTATGCACATCCTTTGAGGTGTGACTGCACACACCATTCCCATTCACAGTCCTCCCTTCTTGCGGCTAATTCCATAG
>NW_021639848.1:0-248 GCF_002087225.1 Trypanosoma theileri
GACGTCGGGTTGGGAAATAATGTCATTGTATCTTTATGCGAGGAACATTGGATTTCTCTGGGTTTATTTTAGTCTTAATACAGAATCTAAAGAAGAATAAACCTTTAAATAAGGTTATTTACTATTTATATTCCCCGATTATTAAAATATTGATCAAAAAATAATGGAGAAAGAACAAATCTTTTTATTGATTTATGCAAATATAAGGGATTACCTTTTTGTAGAATGATTCTGTTTTTTTTTTTTTT
>NW_021639848.1:1085-1379 GCF_002087225.1 Trypanosoma theileri
CTCTTGGATCTGGTATCTTATTTCTTTTGTTTCTTGCTTGTGCTTCTGCATCCCCCAAAAAGGTGATTGGGGAATAATGGATTTCTCTTGTTCTTGGTGATATTGTTCAACATCTTCCTTTTCTTCTTCAACCCTTTATTGGAACAGTTGTTGCTGGCAGGCTTCGGTATTGTTAACTGCACGTGCATCTCTGACTGGTGCTGTTTAACGTTAACTTAATAGTTATTCATTTTAATACATCTAGGGTCATGGGACCATGGTATGCTGATCAAATTGAGAGTGGTGTTGGAACGT
>NW_021639848.1:1946-2424 GCF_002087225.1 Trypanosoma theileri
TCCAACTGCGCCGTGTGGTGTACCTGTTGGTACTTCTGCAGTGCTGTGTGTGTGTGACCATCGCAAACGGTGAAGAAGGAAAAGAACAAGAAATTGCTCCCGTTAATCAGCTGGAAAAAGTGTTAAAAAGTGTTGAAAGTAAGATAGATGTTCTACTAAGTGATGCGAAAGGTAATATCAGCAAAGTGGATGGACAAGTGAAATTATGCCAGGAGGTTTCTAAATCTGCTAAATCCGCTTCAGTGGAAGCAAATGATATGCGGGGAAAGATTCATGATGTGATGAAGAAGTATCCTGAGGCTAGTGCGAATGAAGGTGATGTCGAGAGGAGTACCACTGAAACATTATTGAACAATGCTACAAATGCATTAGAAAAGACAAAACAAGCTGTTAGTAATGCGAGTACAGCAGTTTCAACGGCAATGAGATTGGGTAGTTTTTTAACTAATGCACATGATAAATTTAAAAGTTTGATACG
>NW_021639848.1:3513-3712 GCF_002087225.1 Trypanosoma theileri
ACGGACAACAGTAAGCTGAATCCTAACGAGATTGACGGTATAACTCAAACGTCTCAGGAACACGTGAGTAATGAAGACGTGCAGAAAACTCAAGACCAGAATAATACACAACTTGTGATTGCACACACCCCAGATAAAGAAGAAAAAGAAGAAAACACCCACACTGACAGTAAGACAGAAACGGCAATGAAAAACGACA
>NW_021639848.1:4190-4598 GCF_002087225.1 Trypanosoma theileri
TTTTTTCCCGTTAGGATCAAATTGCACCGTATGTGCAGCTGTGTGTTTTCTTTTGCGTTTCTGATACACCTTGTGTATCTTGTGTGCTCATTTTTGTGGAATGTTTCTTTGTGATAAACAGAGTACTGGAAAAATAATTATTATATATGTATATATATATATATGGTTATTACACATTCATTATACAAAAGTTTCCCGTTGGGTATATTCCGATGGAAATTATCTTATCTAGACATCGCAGCCACATTAACTACTTAATTTCATTTTTTGCGTTTTCGTAATTTTATTGTGTCTGCCTCATGCAGTCACTCTTTTCTAAGTTTTTTATTATGGTATAAAGATTGGTGGGTTGTAGGTGTTTGAGTGCCCCTCTGTTGTGTGTTCCTTTGTGTGTTTGGGTTGCTACTC
>NW_021639848.1:6418-7671 GCF_002087225.1 Trypanosoma theileri
AACCCACAGTGACAATCATGACAACGATGTTCATCCAACTGCGCCGTGTGGTGTACCTGTTGGTACTTCTGCAGTGCTGCGTGTGTGTTGTTCTTGCGCAAAGTGGTTTTACTTCTGTAGAAACGGAATTGGGAGCATCCTTTGAAAGTATGAAAAAAAAGATTGTCGAGGTTGAGAATGCTTATGAGGCAGCAAAAGAAACTGTTGGTCCGTTGATGAACGCAATAGTTGTTTGTGAAGAAGCTTCTTTAGCTTTGTCAAATGCGAATGAGAAAGCTAATGTCTTTGTGGAAAAAACTAAAGAGGAAATAAAACAAAAAGTAGCTAATATGTTTGACATCGGAACGAGAGAAGTGGAAGCTAAAGAACTAGTGAATACAATTACGGTTGCAGTAGAGAATGCCACAAAAGCCACTGCTGCAGTGAATTCTGCAGCAGATACATCGTTCTCTGCAGCCAATAAACTTGAGGAGATCGCATCACCGTTGTATAATATCTCAACTAATTTTTCGAATTTCACCACATCTGTAAGGGAATTGTCAGGAACTACAGAGGAAGAGAAACGTATGGCCGAAAACGGTTCCTTTAATATTACAAAAGCAAAAGAATTCGTGATCACATTGCTTTCACGTGTTAACGATGCAACGCAACAGGCCTCTTTAGCAGAACAAGACGTACAAAACGCGACTCAAATAAGGAAGTTGGTGGAAGAGACAATACACAGCCTAAGGTCAGCAGTAAAGAAGACTTCCGAAGAACACACACGAAGGAATAATGCAGGAGTAGACAAGGAAGTGTCAGAGCAGGAAAAAACAGAGGGAGGTAATACCAACCAGAACAACCAAACCAGCCAAAACGATCGGACGTCGCCCGAAAAGGTTGAAGTTCCCAATCCACAAGACGTCAATCAAAGAGAGACGGAAACACATGATGAGAAAAGCCAACAAGGAGTGAAGAACGAGAACACAACCGAGAATTCCAATGAAAACAAAGAAACACTAAATCCCCCATCTGATAGTGCCGATTTGCCATCTCGCACTGTTTCTTCAGTTTCTAATGGTGTGAATGTTTCTGATGTAAACGACAGCAGCAGCAGTCCTGCATTGGTGCACGGTCCCTTGCTGCTGCTTCTGCTGTGTGTGTTGGACTGCGCTCTCGTGTGCTGATCGGTGTTCTCGTGACACAACTGCAGAGTTAACCTTTGTTTGAGTGGACATGGGCGCATTGTAAGGGCATTGTTGTTTTGGTTGGAT
>NW_021639848.1:8297-8840 GCF_002087225.1 Trypanosoma theileri
TTGTTTCCATTATATTGTTTTTCCCTTGTGTGGTGTGGTGCTTTCTGTGTTTTTTTTTCCCGTTAGGATTAAATTGCACCGTATGTGCAGCTGTGTGTTTTCTTTTGCGTTTCTGATACACCTTGTGTATCTTGTGTGCTCATTTTTCTGGAATGTTTCTTTGTTTTATACAAAATACTGGGACGATATGAATAATATAGATATGGGCACTGCAGTTTCATTATACAATAGCTTTCCGTTGGGTATAATACGATATACATTGCTGTATCCAGGCATCGCAGCCACAGTAAGTCATGAATTTTTTCTTTTTTCTTTTTGCTTTTTTATTGTGTCTGCTTCGTACAGTCACTCTTTTTTTTACATTTTTATTATGGTATAAAGATTGGTGGGTTGTAGGTGTTTGAGTGTGCCCCTCTGTTGTGTGTTCCTTTGTGTGTTTGGGTTGTTACTCGCACCGCTCACGTAATGAAAACACATTTCTTTGTTCTTGCCTTCTCTCTCGGTGGTGTCACTCACGGTATTGCCACGGAGATATTACTGCCC
>NW_021639848.1:9616-9840 GCF_002087225.1 Trypanosoma theileri
CGGCCCACTGCAGCAGCACGGCATGTCTGTGTGTGTGTGATAGACACCACCACCGCGGGTAGCACCGTTGCGGGGCACACCCTTTGCCCCAATGACGTACTTGCCTGCGGAAGAATCAAACACACACAAACACACACACGTACAGAGAGATAGATGATGACACGCCTCAAACGCAAAGGTCCCTTGGCGGCTGTATAAATCGATGCTGCTCCACAGGATACCCA
>NW_021639848.1:10146-11042 GCF_002087225.1 Trypanosoma theileri
CCTTGTGTGTTAAATGTGCGTTTCTTTCCTCTTTCTCTTCTTCCTTGTTACCACAGACCCAAGCAACCCACAGTGACAATCATGACAACGATGTTTATTCAACTGCGCCGTGTGGTGTACCTGTTGGTACTTCTGCAGTGCTGCGTGTGTGTGGCATATGCGGAGGATGGTGTCAGAAATTCTGCCGGAAGTTCAAGACTACAAACTAACAACAATATTATGGAGAACTCTGCAGTAAATAAATCTGACACTGTAGCAAAGGGGGTGGCATCATTGGCATCAGCGTTATATAATTTTTCGAAAAGTTTGTTTGGTTCCCTCATTTCTGCTAAAACACCTTCAGACGCGTCAAAAGAAAAGAACTGTACGTCCAATGGCAGTTCCGTTGAATGCACAAACACACAGGGAGTGACATCAGTAAGAGAACAAACACAAAGGAATAATAATGATGATAAGGGAGTAGACAATGGAGTGTCAGAGCAGGAAACAACAGATAAAGGTAATGCCAACCAGAACAACCAAAACAGCAACAACGATCTGACGTCGCCCGAAAAGGTTGAAGTTCCCAGTCGACCAAACGTCAATCAAAGAGAGACGAAAGCAGAGAATGAGAAAAGCCAACAAGGAGTGACGAACGAGAACACAAACGAGAATTCCAATGAAAGCAAAGAAACACTAAATCCCCCATCTGATAGTGCCGGTTTGCCATCTGGCTCTGTTTCTTCAGTTTCTGATGTAAACGACAGCAGCAGCAGTCCTGCATTGCTGCACGGTCCCTTACTGCTGCTTCTGCTGTGGGTGCTGGGCTGCACTCTCGTGTGCTGATCGGTGTTCCCATGACACAACTGCACAGTTAACCTTTGTTTGAGTGGATATGGGCGCATTGTAAGGTCACT
>NW_021639848.1:11967-12202 GCF_002087225.1 Trypanosoma theileri
TCCTTCTCTCTCTTTGTGTGTGTGGACTGTCATCATGTGTGCATCATTCCCACTGCTCGCCCTGTACGAAAGACACACACACAAACTGCAGGGAATTGTGTTGGTTGCCTCGTTGACATGTTCACATGGTGACCACGGTTTTTTTCTTTTCTTGTTTGTTTTCATTCTGTTGTTTTTCCCTTGTGTGGTGTTCCTATGTTGTTTGTGGGTCTGCTCTGTTCTGCTGCACCTGGTG
>NW_021639848.1:15592-16429 GCF_002087225.1 Trypanosoma theileri
GACAATCATGACAACGATGTTCATCCAACTGCGCCGTGTGGTGTACCTGTTGGTACTTCTGCAGTGCTCTCTGTATGTGGAATGTGTGAATGCTGAATTCGAACAGGCATGGAACCGTTTACTGGTGTTGGTAAAGGAAGTAGACGGTCGATCATTGGTAAGAGGGAAGTGGTTGGAAGAGCGGAGGAGTGCATTGGAGGCATGTGAGAAGAATTATAAAGAAGCCGAAACTGTTGTGAATGATGCTAAAATCCTAATGGACGCGATTAAGGAGAAAGTAAACGGCGAGACGATTCCAGATTCCCTCTCACCGCCCCAAGCAGACGTCGTGGAGTTGGTGAGCAGGGCCATTGTAATAATACCAAGTGCTGGGAATGCCTCTGCGAAGTGTGTTGCATCGTATAAAAAAGCGCAGAATACGGAGAGGTTATGCACGGGGCTTCCGGAGGGTATTAAACAAGATTTGCAGGATTTTAAAGAAGCTCTAAAGCCTTTTGAATCGGTAAATAGTAGTGAAGGGACTACGGATGAAAACGAGAAAGAGCTGCTTTTGGCCTATGAGACGTATTACAAGTTATCCAACGTCTCACAGGATTTTACAAGTCTGGACGCAAAGCGTGATGAATGCTACACCTACGCCGAGAAGAATGGGAAGGAAGCTAATGACGCCAAGACAAAATTGATTAAGATGATCGGGAATCATGGCGAAACAGTAAAACAACTGCAACAGCAAAAAGAACAAGAAATGAAAGCAGCTAGGGAACAGGAGGAGGCAGAACAGAAGAAACGGAACGAAGAGAGAGAAAAAGCGGATGAAGAGGAATTGAAGAAAGCGGA
>NW_021639848.1:17644-18132 GCF_002087225.1 Trypanosoma theileri
ATTATCTTATCTAGACATTGCAGTCACAGTAAGTCATGAGTTTTTTTTCTATCTTTTACTTGTGCTTCACCTCTTCTTTATCCTTTATCAGCCCCATTGTCTACATTTTTATTATGGTATAAAGATTGGTGGGTTGTAGGTGTTTGAGTATTTTTCTGTGTGCGTGTGTGTTTGGGTTGCTACTCGCACCGCCCACGTAATGAAAACACATTTCTTTGTTCTCGCCTTCTCTCTCGGTGGTGTCACNTTATCTAGACATCGCAGCCACAGTATGTCATGAGTTTTTTTTTTCTATCTTTTACTTGTGCTTCACCTCTTCTTTTTCCTTTATCAGCCCCCTTTTCTACATTTTTTATTTTGGTATAAAGATTGGTGGGTTGTAGGTGTTTGAGTATTTTTCTGTGTGCGTGTGTGTTCGGTTGCTACTCGCACCGCCCACGTAATGAAAACACATTTCTTTGTTCTCGCCTCCTCTCTCGGTGGTGTCA
>NW_021639848.1:18493-18719 GCF_002087225.1 Trypanosoma theileri
ATGTGAGACTGTCATTGTGTGTGTGTGTGCACTGTGAGTGGGAAGGACACTTTGTGTTGCTGGACCACTCCACTGCGGCCTCTGTGGGGTTTGTGAGTGGTGTGCTGTGCCTCCCCGCCACCCTTTCTCTTTCTCTTTCTCTTTCTCTGTGACTGTGCGGTCAGCGAAAACACAGGCGCTGTGTTTACAACTGTCACTCCGCCTGCACCTGTGCTGTCCAAGATAC
>NW_021639848.1:19867-21191 GCF_002087225.1 Trypanosoma theileri
TGTGTAGTGATAGGTGGTGATGCCCAAGAATCTGCTAGAGATATTTTGGAAATAGATGAAAACAATGACTCTCGTGAGGTTGAAATAGCGGATAGAAAGTTAAGGGAGTTGATAGCCAGGGCTGATGCACTTCTTCTGGATGGAGGGAGTTGTTTATCTGTATGGGAAAGTGAAGTGGTTTTGTGTGATAATAATTCTTTGCGTACTAAGGAGGTGGTTAACCTTGTTGAAGAAGTAGTGGATAAAGCGAAAAACAGAAATACCAGTATGGAGGATGAAGAATTTAGGGAAAGTGAAGAGCTGAATCAAAAGACTACGGAAGTATTGAAAAGGGTCGAAAATATTTTTGAGGTGATGCGAAAATCAGTTGCATATACAAGGATATCAAATGAACTGTGTTGGTATTCACGTGGTCACTTGGAAGAAGTCATGAATAACCTTGGAGAAACGCAAACACCGTATGCGTATATACTTGAAGATGAAAAATATAATACGACAGAAAGAATACTACTAGATAAAATGCGCAATAAAACATACAACCAGTTATATAATTTCATGGGGAATTTCGGTGGATTGGTTATAAGGACTCGCAATTCGTTGGAGAATACCAAGGAGAAGGCTAAACATGTGAAAAAAGTATTGGAACGTCTAATAAAAGAGTTAGAAAATATCGAGAGGACCGTTATACCCGGACAAGAGTCACAACGCGCAAAAGTCGTTGGTAGAATTAAAGAGGTTCTGATAACGGGCAAAGCGAAAATAGAAGATATTCTAACCTCAATATCCACGACGAGATTTAGACGTACTAGAACAAAACAAAATCCACAATTCGTTAGGGACATTAATGATAAAATTAGTAAAATAAAAGAATTAGAACTTCGGCGTATGTCTCTGGTGATAATGGTTCAACAAAGAAAACTGTCTCAAGAACAGGCGAAAATGAAAGACGATGAAGAAGAAGGAAAAGAGAAAATGTTTGAATCACAGGAGGCGAGAAAAGAGAGAGATGAAGAACACATGACAAAGGCTACACAACAGGATGAAACGAAAAACAATACTGAAACACAAAGTCCAGTTAAAGAGGAACATGTGAAAGTGGATGAAGGAAAACGACTCGATGAAACACCGGAGGCACAAAGTGAAGCAGAACGAAAACAACAGGTGAAAATGGCTGTAGAAAAGGACAAAAAAAAAGATGTTATGGGAGCCAAGACAACTAGCCCGAATGTAAAAAGCAAACATAAAATAAATAAAAAAATAAATACTGCATTAGGTCTCCCTTCAAATCATTCCGTGTCATCGAATCCCAAAAAAATGACTGACA
>NW_021639848.1:21920-22323 GCF_002087225.1 Trypanosoma theileri
TCTGATACACCTTGTGTATATTGTGCGCTCATTTTTGTGGAGTGTTTCTTTGTGATAAACAGAATACTAGGACAATATAAACAATATAGATATGGGCACTGCAGTTCCACTATACAATAGTTTTCCGCTGGGTATAATACGATATACATTGCTGGGTCCAGACATCGTAGCCCCGTTAACAACTTAATTTCATTTTTTTCTTTTTTGCTCTATTATTGTGTCTGCCTCACACAGTCACTCTTTTTTTTACATTTTTATTTTGGTATAAAGATTGGTGGGTTGTAGGTGTTTGAGTGTACCCCTCTGTTGTGTGTTCCGTTGTTTGTTTGGGTTGCTACTCACACCGCCCACGTAATGAAAACACATTTCTTTGTTCTCGCCTTCTCTCTCGGTGGTGTCACTC
>NW_021639848.1:23916-28940 GCF_002087225.1 Trypanosoma theileri
TGCGTTTCTTCCTCTTTCTCTTCTTCCTTGTTACCACAGACCCAAGCAACCCACAGTGACAATCATGACAACGATGTTCATCCAACTGCGCCGCGTGGTGTACCTGTTGGTACTTCTGCAGTGCTGCGTGTGTGTGGCGAATGCGACAAGTGTAAGTGGTGGTTTGTCGCCAAAGAACGTTTCTACTGATTCAAAGGTTGATATCTTAACTGCAAACGTGTTGGCGTTATCAAAGGAAGCATCGCAAACTGTTAATGCGGCAAAAAATGCGCAGAAAGAATGTAGGGCAGCCGTGAAAGGTGCTGCGGATTCTGTGAAAGAGTGCGTTGACTTCTTGAATGAGATTGAAGGATATTTAAAGAATGTTACTGAAGCAATTAAGTACGTGAATAATGTGAGTGACGATATTATTATGAAGCCTTCGCATGCTGCCACATCAGCAGCTGCGAAGGCGAGGAGCGAAGCTGCGAAGACTCATAAAGTAGCAACTGACTCGATAGATGCGGCGCGAAAGCTGAGGGAGAAGGCTGCTGAACTTCAGAAACTGGTGGATGAATACTCGAATTCATTGGACGTCAGTTCTCCTACATCACCAGGTTTCTTCTCGTCTTATGAGAGAATAAGATTGGGATATTCTACTGCAGAAACAGCAGTACAAACTGCAATGAATTTAGAGTCGGTTGCCAAAGCAACCAAAGAGGTGGCAGTTGAGGCAGATAATCAGAGTGAGGAAGCAATAAAAGCGGTGCAACGTCTGGATACGGTGGTTAACGCGTTAAGGTCAGTAGTGGCAGAAGGAAAGAAAGCTTTAGCAGAAGAACAGCTACAAAGAAGTATGGAACCAGTGACCTCAAAAGAACTTCAGTTGAAGGAAGAAACAAAAGGAGGTGAAAACGCCATGCGTAAAACGATAAGCAATAAACTGGAAACTAAGTTGATACCACATGTCCAGCAAGAACAACCAAAAGTAAGAGCGCAACAAGTGAGGGAAAAGGAAGAACTCAAATCAATTCATTCTGAGAATGGTGAGAATAAAGTGACGAATAGAGCAAGCGAGACTGGGGAAAATGAGCCACCAATGCAGTCTTCCATTAAGGAAAAAGTAAAAAATATCGAATCCAAGATAACTAGAACCAATATGGGTGAAAACAACACGAGGTACCTTACTACAAAAAGCCAACTAGTTCAGGGAGAGAAAGTCAGACAAAATAACAAGAAAAACACTAATAGAAAAGAAGTAAAAACGGAGAACAACAGCAACAAAGAAAGCTTAGAGAATCAAGAGACAAAAACGAATACTCAGAAACTAAATCAAATACCTACTGCCTCAACGGCCAATGAGCAGATAAGATCACAAAAAATGTCATACGGTTCTCTTTCCACCGGTTCCATCCCTTTGGATGCTCTAGGGTCAAACGACAGCAGCAGCAGTCCTGCATTGGTGCACGGTCCCTTACTGCTGCTTCTGCTGTGTGTGCTGGGCGGCGCTCTCGTGTGCTAATCGGTGTTCCCATGACAGAACTGCAGAGTTAACCTTTATTTGAGTGGATATGGATGCATTGTAAGGGCACTGTTCTTTTTATTTGGATTTTGGTGTTTCCTTTTTTCTCTTGCAGCACGATAAATCTCTTGTTTGCATTTTTTGCTGAACAAATCTATTGGGCTACTGTGGTACTCAACACATGACAAACCATCATTTTATGAGGAGAGTGTCCTCTTTGTTTGTTCGCATTATTATCTGGGAACTGCTGTGCCGCTGTTCATTGTGCCTACCTGGTGATGTGTGTGTGTTCCGTGATATTACCAACTATTGCATTCACCCATGGGAATGGGATACAATCCCAATAATATGTTTTAATTGCTGTGACTGAAATGTGAAGAATGGCAGGAGGTTCAAGACACAAACAAACACNCTCTCTCTTGCTGCTGTGCCCTCCGTCTGCCTTGTGTGTTAAATATGCGTCTCTTCCTCTTTCTCTTCTTCCTTGTTACCACAGACCCAAGCAACCCACAGTGACAATCATGACAACGATGTCCATCCAACTGCGCCGCGTGGTGTACCTGTTGGTACTTCTGCAGTGCTGCGTGTGTGTGGCATATGCGGATCGTGCGGCTGGAACACTAAATACTAGTAATGTTACTTCTGTAGAGAGTAGTGATGATTTGACCTCAAGATTAGATGAGTTGATTTCAAGTGTTCATGGATTGACAAAGGATGCCGAGAAAACTTTGGATTCCACTAAGAAAGTCACTTCTAAATGTACTGCAGCTTTAAAAAATGTGTCCGACGCTGAAAGTAGAGTCATTGAATTCACCAATGAGATTAACGACTTGCTGAAAAAAGTCAAGGATGGTGTGATTAACGTTGATGATAAGGTGATAAAAGCAGAGGAGACTTTTCAGATGTTGGAACTTGCTACAAATGTTTGTAGGGAGACTGTAACAAATGTAAAGAAAGCAACGGATAATTCTACCACTGCAGTTGCAACACTGACTGAAAAGTCAAACGCCCTGTCGGATTTGACAGAGAAGTACTATCAATCGTTGTTCCTCATTACTCCCGTAGTGCCAGATGTTTTCTTACGTCGTATGCAAAAATACGAGGACGGCACCGCTAAGGCAAAAGCTGCTCAAAAAGTTGTGAAAGATTTAAGGAGTGCGCAGCAATCAGCCCAGAGGGAAGCAGATACTGCCTTAAAAAAGGCAGAAGAAGCAGCGAAAGCTGCACTTCTTTTAAAGGAGAAAATTGAAAAGCTAAGATCAAACGGCAACGCCAAAGTAGCATCTGCACCAAAGACTGAGAAAGATCGTCAAGAGGCAAATTTGCATTCCTCAGTAATAAACCAGGAAAGAGTAAATGAAGAAGCGAAGTACAAATACGACAACAAAGCAGCAACAAGCGAGAGAACACAAAAAGAATTAATAACAAATCTTGCGAGAAAAGACGCAGAAAGCAGAGTGGAATCACCGTTGGAAAACAATTTAACAGAGGGAACCAAAACTCAACAGTTTGTAGACAAAATGCACGACATCAGCGTCAATAAACAAACTAAATCATTGACAAAGATTGCAGATGAAGAAACACAAAGAGATGAAAACAACGGAGAAACAAAAACCAGTGAGAGTCTTAGAGGTCACGCACAAAAAAAAGGAACTATGAGTGAAGAGGGTACGGATAACGAAACTGCGAGTGCTAATCATAAGAACGGACAACATCTTATTACCGAAAAGCAAACAAGCAGGAATTCTCAGAGTGAGACGACAACCTTGACTACCTCAACTGCTGCTGACATAATTAAGTCTTCGAATAAAGAATCATATGGTTCTCTTTCTCCAAGTTCCATCGCTTTGAATGTTAATAAGCTCAAAGACAACAGCAGCAGTCCTGCACTGGTGCACGGTTCCTTACTGCTGCTTCTGCTGTGGGTGCTGGGCTGCACTCTCGTGTGCTGATCGGTGTTCCCATGACACAACTGCACAGTTAACCTTTGTTTGACTGGATATGGGTGCATTGTAAGGGCACTGTTCTTTTTATTGAATTTTAATGTTTCTTTTTTCTCTTCCAGCACGATAAATCTCTTGTTTGCATTTTTTGCTGAACAAATCTATTGGACTCCTATGACACTCAACACATGACAAACCATCATTTTCTGAGGGGAGTTTCCTCTTTGTTTGTTCGCATTATCTGGGTTCTGCTTTGCCGCCGTTTACTGTGTCCTCCTGGTGATGTGTGTGTTCCGTGATATTACTAACTATTGCATTCACCCATGGGAATGGGATACAAACCCAATAATATATTGTAATTACTGTGACTGAAATGTGAAGAATGGCAGGAGGTTCAAGACACACAAACACACACGCTACCAACCCTCCTTCACTTTGTGTGTGTGTGTGTGGACTGTCATCATGTGTGCATCATTCCCACTGCTCGCCCTGTACGAAAGACACACACACACCTACTGCTGGGAATTGTGTTCTTGCCTCCTGAACATGTTCACATGGTGATCACGGCTTTCTTTTTTTTTTTGTTTTGTTTTCAATCTATTGTTTTTCCCGTGTGTGTTTTTCATTATAATTAAATTGCACTGTGTGTGCAGCTGTGTGTTTCTCCTTTGCTTTTCTGATACACCTTGTGTATCTTGTGTGCTCATTTTTGTGGAATGTTTCTTTGTTATATACAAAAATACTGGGACGATATTAATAATATAGGTATGGAGACTATAGTTTTACCATGTAATGCGTACTTCTTGAGATCTTAAAGTGAATTGGACTGTGTCCAGGCATCGCAGTCACATTAACAACTTAATTTCATTTTTTTCTTTTTTGCTCCATTATTGTGTCTGCCTCACACAGTCACTCTTTTCTACATTTTTATTTTGGTATAAAGATTGGTGGGTTGTAGGTGTTTGAGTATTTTTCTGTGTGCGTGTGTGTTCAGCTTGCTACTCACACCGCCCACGTAATGAAAACACATTTCTCTTTTCTCGCCTTCTCTCTCGGTGGTGTCACTCACGGCATTGCCACGGAGATATTACTGCCCATGTGGTGTGTGGTGTGTGTGTGGCTTGCTTGAGTGACTGCAGCCTGCGGGGAGGGACTGAGACTGGTCCGCTTCGGCTTCACGTAATGGGTCTGTTTTTTTTTTTTTTCTCTTTTTTTTTGGGTGTGTTGATGTGCTGGTGTGGGTGAATGTTTTTCTCTGGTGGGAGTGGCAGCTGTGATTGGTGTACTGTGAGTGCTTTGTGTGCTGTTGGTATCCTGTTGTTGTTGTTCTTTCTCCTCTGCTGCTTTTGTGTTTTCTGTTCCTCTCTGTAGGTGTGTGACTTAGTGTACATTTTAGTGANTGCACTGTGAGTGGGAAGGACACTTTGTGTTGCTGGACCACTCCACTGCGGCGTCTGTGGGGTTTGTGAGTGGTGTGCTGTGCCTCCCCGCCACCTTTCTCTTTCTCTCTTTGTGACTGTGCGGTCAGCGAAAACACAGGCGCTGTGTTTACAACTGTCACTCCGCCTGCACCTGTGCTG